>NW_023501472.1:0-71811 GCF_013396195.1 Fusarium tjaetaba
CAAACTGCTGACCCTGGATGAGGCGGGGAGGTGGAGGGGAGAGGTTGAGAGGTTGAATAGGCAGATTAGGGATGCGAGTAACGCGCAGGTTGCGGCGCAAGGGATGGAGAAGAGGAGGATGGAGGCGAGGATCAGGGAGTTGGAGCAGACGAGGAACACAAGTAACACGAATTTCTGGGATGTGGTTGGTAATATTTCGAATGTTGCTACGGGGATCTTGTTGCATTTGCTTTAGATCGAGATATTGGTGTTTAATGTACAGGGCTCTTTGGCACCTCGAACAATGGGTCAGAGGGACATGACCTCAAAGCATCGCCGTACTCCTTCTTGACATGATCCCACTCGGCAGCTGGGCATGACTCCCTGATGATGTGAAATTCTTCAGATCCATAACCTTCCCGACATATGAGCAGATTTCCTCTACTCGTTCTCTCTGGGCGACCGAAGTCTCCAAAGACGATGTACTCCAGGGACTTGATGCCCT
The DNA here is from genome assembly GCF_013396195.1 of Fusarium tjaetaba. Lineage (NCBI taxonomy): Eukaryota > Fungi > Ascomycota > Sordariomycetes > Hypocreales > Nectriaceae > Fusarium > Fusarium tjaetaba. The sequence goes on from NW_023501472.1 coordinate 485, forward strand.
TGTAAGAAAAAGTCCACTCAACAAAAGCCCAGAACATGGGTTCCAGATACTCATTACTAGGATTCTCCCCTTCGTCCACCGCTGGAGTATCATCAACTGGTTCATCGTCGATTATCACCATAATCCCCCATGACCACGTGTACTCTATGTTCCTACGCGATTGACGAACATGAACCACTTTAAGACAATCCTTCCTAGAAAATGGATTTAACACATCCAGCTAAAAGTACAGTCAGTATATGAAGATAATAACGCCTGAATGCTTACCAGATGAATCGGTTCACAAGACAGTCCAATAAAGTCGAGATCCAGCTTATAAAGAGGAGACGAAGTCGGACCATTCCACCACCTTTCTTTATCACGCTCATTGATCATCATATCCGGCAAATCCGTTCACACTTCCAACTCTTCAGCATAGAAATTTGAATGATTGCCAAACCTCTTCAACGTAGAGCTGTGATGGCAAACACTCTCCCACGTATACTTTGAGAGCATATCGCCGGTCTGGTCAAGATAAAGCTCTTCCAGCCCTTCGAAATATTCTAGTAGAACCTCGCTTGAATCCCCGTCCTCAGTCTCGTCGGTTGCTGTGTCATTCTTGGGCCAAGACTCCTGGAGCTCGAGCTTCTTTAACCTTACTGGGATTCTTCGCTGTGCTATGGTCAACACGAAATCGTACCATTGTGGACAGGATCGGATTGTGAGCGATCTGAGAACCTCAAAGTTGATGGATTGTACAAGCGTCGCGCTCAGAGGTACATGACTGAGGACTAGAGTGTATAGGTTGGGAAAGGCAATGAGTGGAGAGTGTATGTCAAGGCCAAGAATTGATTTGTTCATGTACTCCCTTGCTCTCAATCTGCGCACTCTCTCGTTATCATTCCGATAACCCAATTCCTTGCGCAGGTGCGGCCAGTCCACTAGGTCGAGCTCCAAAGTTTCGAGGTGCGACTTGTTGTTTTTGAGTGCCGTTGCAAATACTCTGAGGTTCTCTGAGCTTGGCCCTCTCCAACTGAGGTTTAGGAGATGACAGAAAGCGGATAGGTCAATCCTTCGTTCGCGGGAGTTATAGCGTTTGCAAAAGGGATAGGTCGTGAGATTCAAAGTACTAAGTGAAGACTGCTGACGGGCGACAATGCCATTGCTTCCCAGGATGGGAGTCGGTATACACGTTCCTAGATCCCAGCTTGGGTATGTTCCGTTAGTCATTCTTCGTAAGATTGCAGCAGGTAAGTGACAAACCTAAACGATGTCAACTGTTCCTTCTCACATTTTTCGAGAAGCGAGAGAATGACTTCCTTGAACTTCTCAAAGGAACCTGGTTTGTCGACAATGTCCTCATCATTTGCTTCTTGACAGGTTTGTAGTCTTCGTTCATGCGGACAAGCTCGTGCATTGTTCTCAGTTACAAACCGTAGACTGATAGATTTCGTAAAGACCAGTCTTCCAAGAGGGAAGCCTTCGATATTTATTCCGTAAACGTCGTTCTTACTCCATGCTGGGATAACGACAGATGCCCAGACGGTCGGCAGAGTTGAAGAATGGAAGTGTTTTGACGTCTCCGACAGATTCTTGACGTCTTTAATAGATATCTACAAGGGTGCATCATGAGACTCTGTAAGATAAGAACAGTGAGTTCATCTTACCTCACTGATGATGAACTTCAAAAGCTCATGGGGTAGTCGTTCGAACATTTTCGCGATATGGTCGGTCAAGGTCAGGGTACGCGATAACCCCACGCGTAATGCATGACGTGAAGCTGACCCTGTCCAATCAGTAGCACCCGATAAGAGTTATTATGGCCCCTAAGATAAGCAGTCTCATCAATCAAACCACTCATCACGCGAATCTCAAATCTCATATTCAGTCATTATTGATCTATTATTCATATCTAGACCATACCAAAACTTTCATTTACCTCTCACGGTTGAAGGTAGGAGCAGGCTTGGGCTTGTTATCAAGAATCTTCTCAATCTCCTCCAAGACCTTATCATCGATCTTCTTGTAAATCTCAAGCGCCTTGAAGTTGTCCTCAAGCTGCTCAACCTTTGTCGCACCGAGAATGACAGTGCTGACGTTGGGGTTCTTGAGGGCCCAGGCAAGAGACAGCTGAGCGACGTTTCCGCCGAGACGCTCAGCGACTTCGGAGAGCTTCTTGACCTTTTCGATCTTGGCCTTGCCGGCTTCGGTTTGAAGCTCGTTGACGGTGTTCTCGAAGAAGGCCTTGTTGGTGGCGAATCGTGAGTCCTCGGGAATTCCGTTGTTGTACTTGCCGGTCAAGAGACCGGAAGCGAGAGGGGACCAGATTGTGGTGCCGTACTCGAATTGGTTGAAGAGGGGAGCGTACTCGACCTCGAAGCGCTCACGGTGGAAAGCGTTGTACTGAGGCTGCTCAACAACTGTACCATCATTAGTATCTCACACGATCTCAGCAATCTAGAGACTTACCAGGAGCAATGAGATTGTAGCGCTCAGCAATGTGAGTAGCCTCGGTAATCTGAGCAGCGGTCCACTCAGAAGTACCCCAGTAGTAAGCAAGGTTCAAGTTGCGAATGACCTGAGTAAATCCCTCAACAATCTCCTTCATGGGAGTAGCGTAGTCGGGACGGTGAGCAAAGACAACATCGACGTAAGGCTGCTCAAGACGCTTTAGAGAGCTCTTGAGACCCTCGACGACGTGCTTGCGGCTGAGACCTCGAGTGTTGGGCTCCTTGCGGCCAGTACCGAAGAAGATTTTTGTGGTGAGGACGTACCTAGACAAGTCAGTATAAATCGAGGTTTGGGGGCTTGGCGTATTTACTCATCACGAGGCCAGCCGAGCTCCTTGAGGGCACGACCCATCTCAACCTCAGATTCACCATTGGCGTAAACCTCAGCGGTATCGAAAGTGTTGACACCGTGATCCCAAGCCTTTTGAAGAATCTGCTTCACGATATCGCCCTTTTGCGTACCGCCGTATGTCAACCAGCCACCGAGACTGAAGACACTGACCTTGAGACCAGTAGGTCCCAGGTGGCGGAACAGCATGTCCTTGGGGTCGTAGGCGGTTTCAACAGGCATTTTGGCGATTGGAGTTGAGTGGAAGTGATGGAGATGGGGGTTTGACGGTGAGAGGAGGGGCGGTTTTCTTATATAAATGGAATTGATGTCATTCGGGATGGTCCAAGCGAAATGAGGGGTATTGAAGTGGTTGATACAACGATGATGGCTCCACGCAAACAACTGACGACAGTTTAGCGTAGCAGTTCTCATTGTCAAGCCAATCAGAGGACTCAATGGTTGGAACTATCAACAGGCCAACGTCTGTAATTGGGGCGTTAGTATTAATAATTCAAGATAGCGGGGCAAAGGCCGGCGAACAGTCACTTCCGAGCTTCAATGACGCCTACTGCAAAGGAGATAATGGAGTTTGGCACACACACGCATTCTGTACTGTTGCCTATTGCGCTTGGGTGTCACCGGGGTTCTTATTAAGTGCTTATAGCTTATAATGACTGCTTCTTTGCCGTTCCATCTACCGAATTGCTTATGACATCAAGGTATGAAGATTACACTAAAGCCGAGCCTAAGTCCGGACTAAGCCCACGTTTTCCCCTCATTAAGATGAACCTCGTTATTGATCAGTGTGATTTGATCTGCTATTGACCGAGGTACGCAGTTGACCCAGTTATCTTCATCGCCCCGCACAAGCTCATCATTCCAAACGTGCATGAAACATTGCCCGTGAAACCTCAGCGACCTGTGCATGTTCCTAGAGCAGTTCGAATGCCCTTCCACATAGGCGCCCAAGCACCAAACACAGCAGTGACACCAGTACATATAATCATGGGTCCATATTGCGTCGCGTAACCGAGTGCTTCGTTGGACAGATGTGCTTTTGCCTGTAGCAAGGCGCCGCTGAGTGGCCCGGCGGTGACAAAGCCGATACCTCGTCCGCCCATGAGCATGCCGAAAATGAGAGCTGAATCAGCGGCGGAGTCGTCTTTTTGGATGTCGGTTGACATGTTAGACCATGTTGAGCTGAAACCGCCGGCGAAGAAGCCGTAGACAATGACAAACACTACCAAGTTTGCGAGGTCGAGAGACAAACCCCACAGAAGCCAGATTGGCAGCGCACTTCCAATTGATGCGATAGTTACGGCTTTTGTTGCTGAGAATTTGTCTCCGAGCATGCCGTGCACGATACCTCCGGGGACGGATGCGACAGAGAACAAAGCAAGCAAGATGGGTCCGGTGATGCTGGGTAGACCGATCGTTGATGCGTAGCTGGCTAGGTATGTGCTCGGCATGAGATAACCCAGTGATTGAATGATTACACCAGCTTGCATCATCCAAAAAGATGTATGGCGGAGGAAGCGGAACGATAACGGTTGAACCTGGACCTGATTGTGCAGCGGGGTCCGTGGTTTGATGAAAACGAGAGTTGGGAGTGTCATGGCAGCTGATGCACCCGCCCAGGCCAAGAGAGTCGCCTTGAGACCGATCCGGCGTAGCAGAGCATCAAAGACAAACGGCATCGCAATACCTTCACCCAGTTAGTGTACGACCATAAGGCTACTACTTTGAAGTCATACCTGTCCCTGATTTGCCAGCCCACATAACCCCCAACGCCATCCCCTTCCTCTCAACAAACCACTCATTCATATAATGCGAAATCGGACAAAACAACAATCCACAGCCAATAGAGTACAGTGCCCCCTGTGTAGCGATAAGCCCCGCGATAGTGTTCACAAATGCAGACGCAGTGAGACTAGCGACCGTCACTGCAAGACCAAGCGGCCCGCAAAGGTGTCGCAGGCGCGGATACCGCGTGAGGATGAGGAAGGCAAACGGCATCATGAGATACATAACACCCTGTTGCAGTGCTCCGATGGTGGCGATTGTTCCGGATGATGCTGTGCTGATGGGACTTCCTGGACGGCTGTAGTATTCTTGGAAGATGCCGAATGAGACGGAGTAGCCTGTGATTTGTTAGTGTTGAAGTGTAATGGGTGAGGAGGTTGAATACCCCAGATTGGAAGCTGTGCCATCGTACAGCACATCAAAGCCAGATACGCATCTTTTCCACGGTCTGTAGGCGGGAGTGAATCCGTCGGTGACTGAGAACCATTTTCCTGGCGTTCAGTATCAGGCGGACTATCAGACCCGCACTGCTGTTCCTGCAACGACTCCATAGCATACGCAGTCTCCGAGGAAGTCGACATCTTCACAGTCAATTGTTCGACAGTCAGTAGTCAAGATTAGAGTAAACAATTGCGGTTAGTCGGAAGGATTGAGCATGAAGGGTTGGCTTTTGGACGGATATAAGCTAAGATTGCGCCCTTGCTTTGACAGTCGCGTTGACGTAGCCGATCGGGATCGGTTAGTGATCGACGTGTTTGCTTGCTTTTTGGGGAGTTTGTGCAACACGACCAACACCACCGCAACGTTGCGAAGTCGGAGCACTGCATGTCTTGTGCAGTGCTTGCTTGTGAAAATCTTGTTAAGATAACGATATCGGATTCATTGCTATTTATTCTTATTCGCTATGTGACACATTGTATGTCTTTGTGCACACAATCTTTGTTGGCTGTAATATCGCTTCCTCGCTTGTATTATCCAGCGTGCTTCCCATGACGCCACTGCAAATACTCCCTGTCGTAATTTGCGTCGTTCGGCTCACGGTGTCGGGGTATGTCGCGAGCTCCAAAGAACCGCATGTATCGAACTGAGTGTACCCTGTATGCTTCTTCCTCTGTACTTTATGTAGCGAATCATTTGAAGGTGGCTCTGAACTTCCTGAGTCGCTTGACGAGCCCATCCATTTCGGTGCAAAGCGTTTGAAGAATTTGCGAAATGTCGGCATACAGCCGCAAATTATGAAGAGGTTGACTTCCACGAAGGACCAGACGTTTGCTGGGGCTGCGATCCATGGAATGTCTAATGCTCCCAAGAGGGAGGGTAGATAAATCATGCGAATGATGGATGTCGTGACAGTTCTGCTGCTGTTAGTAACTGAAGTTGTTGTGTTGATGCGAGCTTACATGGTAGCAATACCGAGCATGATACCCAAGCCGATCTTCTGTCCCAGCGGCATCTTCAACCGGACAATCATCGGCATAGGAATGGCGAAGAGAACTATATCTGAGATGATATTGGCAACGGCGATGATGATGTACATCACAGCATAGTCAATGCACTTTCCGCTAGCGAACAAGTAAGGGTCCCATGCTGTCTCTCTCGGTTGGCATCCGAAGAGCAGTAGACTGGCAATGATGATGGTGTATAGAACAACAAAGGCGATGGTCGCAAAAATCGCTCTTCTGAACCATCTCTGCGGTGATACTTGGAGGTAGAAAGTCAGGAGCGAGCTTTTTGTGAGACCGTTGCAGATGATGAAGGCTGGAGCGGCGATGTAAGAGCTCTATGAGGGGTAAGCGGATGGCCGTGACGTTGACGTGGAGATCATACCAGCATGTGCTTTTCGAAGACGTCAATGGGCATTTCCCATGCATGATGGCATAGGCCTCCGATTGATATTGACCCTTGAGATATTAGCAGAGGCCCAAGCCAACGACGGAGTGTACTCACATATCTGGGCCGACTGCATGACGATAGAGAAGATCTTTAAGTCACAATGTCAGCCTCACATGAATTACGCTCCCTCGCTTGATGTCATACCCATGCCAGTGTGATTAAGACTAAGCCGCCACGTTAGCTACAGTTCCCTCAATTTGAGCTATCACATACCATCGTCAATCTTCAACCCCCGCGTTATGTAATACTTGACATATAATCTCTGCAACAAACAAAGAATGGCTAGAGACCCGAGGATGCCGAAGATGAGAAAATGTTCGAGTGCATCTTGCTGTTGAGGATTGTCAAAGTCAACGACGTATCCTTCCGGCGGCGGCAGAAACGTGATCACACCGTTGGTAACTGGATAAGAAGACATGTCAGATATGATGCATTCATTTCTACGGGAAAGAATTGTCTTGGTATTATATGTAGGGATGGTTGATTTGAACAGTGCGTTTTGTGTTGGTTCATTGCTATTCAGATAAAGTCCGAAATCCTCACCTTGGGAGTTTGCTGAGCTAGTGGATGGGAACTCCACTATGGACAAACAGTTTTAACTGAATATAGTAGAGGAAACCAACCAACGGGACTTGGTTGCCTTGCTGCCTTGGTCGTTGTGCCGTCACCTCGAGCTTCAAGCTGCAGCGGGGAGACGCATCGCTGAGGGACTCGGGGCTTCACCCAGAAACATGCGATGTACGTACCGCTACTGTCGGAGATCTTCAAGGACGTTGGTAATAATTGATCTAGTGCAAGTCTTATCACTCATGTCTCAAGTGTTTGTCCAGGTGATATGTCCCAAAATGGGTGTCAATAGGAGTCCATGGCCTCTCCCATTGGCGGGTCGTGTCAGCCATGTCTTGGCAAGGGGATCGGGCCAGATCCGTTTGAGCCAACTGATGGATCTCGTAGAATTTACGGTTCGTTCATTCCGTTATGATTAATCTCTATTGACTGACTGTTGGATGTAGGAATGCGGAAGAGAAGTCTTCAGCGGATTGGATCATTGCGGCTGGGCCGTGGGCTAACTCAACCAGTTGTAAGCGGCTTCTTTGACGCTTCGAAAGGTCAATAGAAGTCTGTCTAGGGGAGAAAATAAAACTCAGGGCCTTAAGCCTAACTGATAAAAACATTTAGGTAACTTAGTATAAGTTTAGGATACCTTTTGTGGAGTTTATTTTGCCCCCCTAAACTTAGGTCTCGTGTTTTCTTGCTCCCTGAGGGCTCGGAAGGGACTGGAGATTCTGGATTCTGCAGGGGTGAGCTTGAGCTGAGCATCCTTGCTGACAACCATGTCGACATCTGCTTCCAGATCTTGTTGGTCGTAGGAATCTGACACAAGACGTCAAGGTCCAGGCAGATCTAATGCAGCCCGACTATCTCATCACATTCTCATGACTCGCCACTGTGTTCCTCTTCGTCAATAAGTATCCCCAATACCCGTAGAAGTGTCTCGTGGCAGTATCCTTCAGTTTCATCCTCTCACTCAATCATCATACCCAAAATGAACCAACTCGCTTCTCTTTTGCTTATTGCCACAGCCTTTGCCGGCAATGTGTATGCTTCACCGAAAGGTCCTCATTCAAACACTGGGCTGCTCCAGATGGTTACCTACGTCAAGCGCAACCCCAATATGACGCTTGACGAGTTCTGGCAGTACTGGGATACCCAGCACGCACCTAAAGTGATTCCTCTGGCGACGCACTTCGGCATCGCTCGTTACCAACAGGTAGGTCATCAATACGCTCTTGGTTCATATTTCCTGTCAAACTTGATTGTACTGACACCTAGTTTCTTTCTTTTAGGTTCGAGTCGCTGGAAAGATCGTCCCTACCGATGCCGGTGCCACAGAGCCAGTATCCAATCAGCTAGTGGACTTTGACGGGATTGCCATGTTCCTTTATGAGTCATCTGATGTCTTGATCGATATGCTCTCCCATCCATACTATGTAAACGTCGTTGAACCGGATGAGCATGTGTTCATTGATAAGTCGGCTCATGGGAATGGCATGGTCGCTACCTACATCGGCGAGCACATCGATGCAGTGGACGGTGCGAAGAGTGTTTGGAAGGGAGACAAGAAGACACTTTCGAAGTACCAGAAGCTATTCAAGAAATATTAATTGGATGAGTGATAACTGCACTATGGGAAGCATTTGACCATGGGCTCCATAGATATATAGTACATGATAGAGGTTCCCCTCGCACTAGCCCTTGAAAAACACACGTGTCTCCACGTGTATATGTTTATCTGATCCAGGCACTCACTGCTCACTCACTCGACCTCATACTATCCCCTGGTACTCCTAAGGATCACCCCAAAGGCCTTCTGACTGATCATAAATGTCGGCGCAGCAGGAAATCCTCCCGGAGTACGTGGGAAGACCGAGGCATCCACAACCCGAAGTCCATTAGCGCCATTGACCTTGAACTCGGAATCAACACAGTAGTTCCTATCCCCTGCCGGTCCCATGCGACAAGAAGAGGTGGCATGGTGACTAAACGCATCATCAATGATACCCTGTCGAATACTCACGCCAGGTCGAGGCTCAGCAACCTTGAATGGAGCATAAGGTTCACCAGTAGCGTTGAAGATACGCATGGTATGCTCGACACCTTCCTGTATAGCCTGAAGATCACGTTCTCCCTTCTCAGCGAAGTAGTTGAAGTTGATCTCTGGTGCTTGTCGGGGGTCTTTTGAGCGGAGAGTGATCGTTCCGGCTTGGTTGCCTGGCTGCATTTTGACGATGGACCAAAACCAGGATGTTGGAGGGGCTTGCCATGTTGAGTAGCCTGGGAAATATCCGCGAAATACTGTACCAGCTGCTCCGAAGAGGTATAGGTCTGTGTCATTTGTTTCGCTAACGCTGGATCTGTAGAGCAGTGAAATCGGTGCTGCGCCTTCGCCGTAAGCACCGGTATGAGACTGGTTCCATTCTTGATAGCATGTATCGTTGGCTTGGAGTGTGAAGGGACAGTTCGCAAAGGGATTGTTCTCCCATGGTACCGAAGCTTCGACGGTTACGCCACCTTCGTAGTTGTCTTGTAGATATTTGCCCTGTCCTTGTCAGTTGTAATCTGGCATCTTAGGTAAGAGGCTCACCACAGCGGGAAGGTCAACGACGACAGGAATGTCAAGACTCTCGAGTTCTTCCCGAGGACCAATACCACTAAGCTTAAGTATCTGGGGCGTGTTGAAAGCACCACCCGCGACGATGACTTCTCTTGACGCAGTCACGTTGATCAGTCGACCAGACTCCGACTCGTCGTAGCGCTTATCAGCAGAGTAGAGCCCTTCGCCCTCAAGATACTCGACTCCATACGCCTGAGGCTTACCATTCCGACCATCCTTGAAGAGGACGCGGGTAGCCAGAGAATGAGTGCTGACAGTCAAAGGATACCGAGCAGAGCCATTTGCTGTTCTAGACGTCATTGTCTCGTGTAGATATCGCCAGGCGCCATTTCGCTGTCGAAGACTGTCCACATGGAGGGGGATTTGGTATATGCCAGGCGAATATCGATCCTTATCCAATCTGTTGATGTCTCTTTGCATGAGCCTGCCAACTTCAGCGGCATCGTTGACTTGAATGCCTTCCGTTTGCTCAAAAGCGCGCTTCAGAGATTGTACGACACCAGGACGATCAGCGATGTATGATATGTTGTTGCGGTTGCTCTTCAGGGCTTGTCAGTAAATCATAGCCCCTACAACTAAGTACGTACCTGAATGAACCCGTCAAAGCCGTGGCCAGCAGTGCCCTCTGGAGCATAAGTGCAGTTCTCAATATCGATGAACAGCTCTCTCATCTTATCAGACCTCCAGGACTCGTCGCCGGTTAGTTCAGCGATAGCATCCCAATCTTTATCTGGAGGCAGTGCAAAGTTCATAGCATTCAGCTGAGCAGAACCACCAAGCGTCGCGCCTCGAGGATACAATATGCCGAGTCTATCATGTTAGAAAGTATCTCCAGTCAAAAGGCAAGGGAACACCTTACGGCTCGGCACCCTCAGGAGGATCGAGGCCAGACCATAAGGTGCCGTTGGATAGTCTGTATGCATATTTGGAATCTCTTTGTGCTTGAGTCTCGTTTTGGTAATGATTTACGTAGAAGGACCACGACATGGTGGGATGCTCGGCGACTTGATCCGCCCTGGAGATTGTGAGCAATTTCATCGCTGATAATATATTGGCGCACTTACATGGCAGGAATTCGCTGCAGTGGCGTGTTGCCTTGGTCACCGCCAGCCTCTATCAAGAAGACTGAGTGGCCAGCTCGGGCGAGATTCGCACTAGGTGATTGTCAGCAACGGTTTGCATCAGAGAGTTCAAACTCACGCCAGAGTCCCTCCGCCCGGCCCTGATCCGATGATGATGAACTCATATCGATCTGGGTGATGGGTTGGGAGCGCAGTCGCCAAACCAGCGAGAATGCTCAAAGGTATAAGTTTCATAGTACTGTATTGTCAAGCTTATGGTCTTCTAGCTTGCAGAAGTCTCCAAGCTTGAGGATCCTCGGGTATTTATACTCACATTGCCTAACATGTATGTTAATTGGTAATCTCGATCATCCAGCATAAAGATTTACAGGCAAAGCGGGCCTTTGCTTCCGGCAACGCAGCATTCATCATCTTCACCATAGCGAAAGTGGCTGCAGATCCAGTGTATCACAGCCTCGTAATGTCGATCATCGGGATGTTAATCATATTACCCAATGAGAAGCCATCCGTTAAGGCCATTGTACAACCATTTAAGCTTGTTTGTAAGATCTCACATGGATGAAGTGGAGTGGAAGGATGCGTCGCGCTGATTGAGCGTAAGCCCGAGCCACGCGTCATCGGATTTCTGTGTGAAAAGTCATCCGCAAAGCCGATTGTCAGCCCGCGCCGATGTTGTAAGCCCCGGCACTTTATACCACGTTTCTAAGAGGCAGTTCATTCAGATATTCTTATATTAATTATTTTTATATCTCAATTTTATTCGTGGTCTCCTGGCAGCATAGTATATGTCCTTGGAACTTCTCCAGCAGGATGTCGACAAACAGCGCCACAGAAAGGTCGTTCATTTCCATCAATTACGCGAACCGGAGCTTATCCCGAATATATCGTCTTGAGGCTTGAATTCCAACTTGACACATGTCATTCAGAACTTGATTGAGCTAAGCCATCGTGTGTAACTCTAAAGGCTTTCCAGCATTACATCTAGCCTGCTGGCCTGATCACGAAGGGTAGCAGGTAATCTACACTAAAGCATCACCCATCTTTATATCCGTGCCATGGTAGCCCTCCCTTAGCATCGCCGGCCTCTGGGAGCAAGAAAACACAAGACCTAGCTTTAGGGTGACAAAATAAACTGTATAAAAGGTATCCTAAACTCACCCTAAATTTATACTAAGTTACCTAAGTCTTTTTATTAGTTAGGTTCAAGGTCCTAAGTTTTACTTCCTCCCCTAGGCCGGGTATGTCATAGTAGGGCCGACTATCGTGTATTGCAGTCGAAAAACTTCCTGATGGCCAGACAAACTCGATCTATCGTTACGAGCTATAGCCGGAGCTGGGAACTGATCTCAACACTTGACTTGTTTACATGGGATGAAAGAAGCGAAGGTAGAGAAATGTATACGCACTATAATTCTTTTGATCAGTGATATCTAAGTTATGTATCTAAGAGACATGAGCTGGAGAGATCCTCTTTTCTTTTTTAGATTGTAAGAGAATGAGACGAGTTGATTTAGAGTAAGTGCTCATCCATGGCGGAGGATAGGAGACCTGCCACTTTCGTCAATCTGCATAGACCCCTGGGCCTTCCGTTTCTCCAATCTGTTAAATTTCTAGTAGTGACATATGATCTATGACCTGGTAGTTACAATAACGTAGTGCATGCCGCGCTATACGCTCCGACCTCCATGGTTGGCAGGCATTTCCGGGGACCCCACACGAGTCAGGCTGCATCCCCAGGTTCTTATTAAATGCAACTTAGGAAATGGCCGAATGGAGCGAAATGCTGCTGCGTTTTGCGAGCCAGCGGCCCGACTACATCGGCGCTGGCGGGCTCATGGTGTTGTAGTTATACCGAATGAATTAAATATGCACCTCTCGAGGTCCGTCAGCAGGTTATGATGTCCCTTAAATCAAACCTTAAACTTCATCCTCCGGCAACTGTATCCGGATAGCCACAGAAACTAGATAGTCAATGATAACAATGTTGTATTCGGTTGCGATTCTCATTCCTTCCATTTCTCTATATCAACTCAATTACTCATGGCCCTGTTGTGAGAGTATCAAGGTTACATCTGGCTGTCTCATTTGGCATGGTCATGTCTTGAAGTCAGGACATTTTCACTACCCAGCTCTGCTGAGGAATGCTATAACCTTGCAGTAGGGCAGATAGCGGATCGTATGGAGTGAGGGAAGATGTCTCACCCTGAATCAAGACTTCCGTAATCCACTGTGGAGAGGCAGAAGAATGTGGTCTAGCAAACAATTATATAAAGTGCTTGTGTCAGGAGAATGAAGAAATAGAACAAAGAATCTCAACAAAGCATTGTCTCGCATCATAAAATTCACAACCAGATGAAAGATTTACTGCCTCTTTTGCTGCTAGTATCCCAGTCACTGGCTGGGACCGTCAAGCAGGCCAATCGTGCTTCACTTGGTCCTATTGGCACCAGTAACCCCAACATCTTGACAGGAGGGACTGTTCAAACCGATGCTCCCCCTCTGAGTTCTTTCTTTAAAGATCTTAAAGGGCCTGTGAGTCTATCTATCTATGCTTTGCGACTAACACTGGTATGCTGACCCAACAAGTATCCAACCAATGGCTGGTGGGCTCCATATGCTGCTCCTCCCGGGAAGGGCACGGCAGCGGGTCCGTTTCCATACGAATCGTCGCTAGATGGATACGGCATTTGCTTTGGTATTGGCCAAGATCGCCAATTTGACGGGACTTCCGTCAAGGTGCCGACTCAGCTAGACTACCGGGCTTCATTCAGTGAACATAGCGGTGACTTCGACGATCACAAGGCAACGGCATTTGACACTCAGACTGTTACAATTCAGTACTTCCAGGGCAATTCATCTATGAAGGCATATCTTGTACCAGGGTCACCATACATGACCTTCCAATACAAGTCTGCAACTCCACTGTTGGCAACGTTGAACGGGGGTATCAAGTCGCTCAACGGTAAAGCTCTGAGCGGCGGTAATACCGGTGCGTGAATCAAATGCCAAAGAAACATTATGAACTTATACTGACTGAGACAAACAAACCTTTAGTGAGACATCGAGGCACTAAGTTTACCATCATCGACACAAAGGGCACCACGTACCTAATATATTCGGACAGATCCATCAAGCTTACCGCCAAAGCCGAGAACAATAACAAAGGAACCCTATCTGCAGATGGCAAGTTCTCCGGTATCTTGCGGATGGTGATGCTCAGGGATCCCAACCATCAGAAACTCCTGGATGCCCATTCAAAGGTGTACCCTATCTCCCTGTCTCAAGACTATTCTATTAGTGGTGATTCAGGCACAGTGATATTCAAGTGGAAGACAAAGGGTACTGGAGATTTACTAATGCTCACCTGGCCGCATCACCGCGAAGTATTACAGAACCCTAACTCTCCCGGACCATCCACTCTAAGCTATTTGACCTTGAAGGTAGGTGGCCCTTACCCCTCTGTAACTTTGCATGATGACTGATTATTTTAGGGATGGATGTACCCAACGCTTGGAAACACTTGGAGATTGACATACAAGTTGACCTCGATAACTTGGAACGCCCCACGCGACGTGGACCCTTCCTGTAAGGAATCAGTTGTAAACGGTCTCAAGTACGAAGTCAACCAACTTGATCCCTCCAAGGCTCCTGCGCCAAACGAGTTCTACTACTGGGGCGGAACTCTCGCTGCTAAATCCCGTCTAGCACTGATCGCGTACGTACCTCGGCGATCACGTCCGTGTTAAATTTAGACTGACTTATATGCGGTGACCATGTTGGAAGCAAGGATCTCATCGACCCTGTTATCAAATACCTCAAAGCCTCTTTCGACAACTGGTTTAGCGCCACCAACAAGGCTCTCCCTGCTTACGAGACAACTTGGGGCGGTGTTATTAACAAAGAAGGCGCCACAAATGCCTGGGTCGATTTTGGCAATGGGTACTTCAACGATCATCACTTTCACTACGGTTACTTTCTTCACATCGCTGCAGTGATCTCCAAGTACGATTCGGACTGGTTAGCTCAGCACAGAGAATATGTGACCTTTTTTGCTAGGTTAGTCCACTTGTTCCTGCCTATGATCCTGTCAAGACTGGTGCTGATCAATGCCCAACAGAGACATTATAAACCCTTCGTTGGACGATCCCTTCTTCCCCATCACACGCTGTCTAGATTGGTTCGCCGGTCACTCATGGGCATCCGGCATCGCCAACGGGGCTGGTAGCCGTGATCAAGAATCCGTCGGCGAGGCAGTCAACGGTTACTACGGCGCCATGCTCTGGGCCACCGTAGCACTTAGCCCAGAACACGCCAACTTTGCTAGACTCCTGCTTGCCATTGAACAGCAGGCCGCTAAGACATACTGGCACCTGGACCCGAGCGCTGGTAAAGATGACGCCATGAACCCTTATCCCGAGGCCGAGTTCAGGGATCTGATTACTGTCGGCAACGTGATGGACTGGCAGACGGGGGCGTGGCTGTTCTGGGGCGCTGAGAAGGTGCAGATTGCTGCGATTCAGATTCTGCCTGTTACGCCTGTCAACGAGGTAAGAGTGCTTTGGCCGAGTCTGATGGTGGTGGCTTATCGAAATAACAGGTCATGTACGACACTGAGTGGGTTAGCAACGTCTTCTCCTACACAATGCCGGAATTAGCAAATGCCTCATACGCCGACTCATGGTGCGTGTTTCGATACTTAATTTTGTTTTAGCCAGCTAACGATGCAGGAAATCGGTCATATATGCCGCCTATTCCAACGCCAACCCGCAAGAGGCTGCGGCATGGAGCGCCAACTTGAGCGACTGGGGTACGTTTAGATGACATTCGATGACTCTAACTCGATCGACTGACACGGCTTATTCACAGGCTCCGGAAACACATACACGAACGAACTCTACTTCATCAGCACGCGCCCCAATCCAAACGGCCAGCCTATCTGCGGTTCCCTCCCACAGAACCCCTACGGAGACTACAAGATCCAAGCCACATCAGGCAAATACATCGTATCCGCAGCCAACGGAGGCCAACTCTCTGCATCAAGCAATTCAAGCAATAGCGCGAGCGTCTTCTCTAGTGCCTATGTACCCAATGCTGGGACCTTACAGCTCACTAGCAACAAGCAGTATGTGACGGCGGATCAGTCTGGCACCTATTCGCTGTCGGCAGCTCGCGCGATTGCTGATGCCTGGGAGCGGTTCACCATTCGTCAGAAAGTAGGTGAGAGTCAAGGTGTTTATTCTATCAAAGCAGCTAGTAATGGGAAGTATGTGAGAGTCGGTAGTGATGGGACACTGATCAACGATGGTGCTGTTGAGAGCGACGCAACTGGGTTCCGGTTTATCAAGGTCTGAGACGGCACTGGGTGGTCTCCGTACGTGTTTTGCATGGCAAGCCTCAGGGGGCAAGAAATCACCGAACCTTGATAAAGGGTATCAAAATAAACTTAGCAAAGAGTTACCTAAGCTTAGGCTAGCTTTACTTAAATATTTTTATCACTTAGGGTCAAAAACCTAAGTTTTCTTTCCTCCCCTAGGCAAGGTATCAAGGCATATTTCTCGCTCATCTACTTTCTCTCTTTGCTTCGTCCCTACACGATCTGTATCTAGCTACACTTCCCTTCGATCTCTAATTATTGGCCAGCAATAACATCATATCATCTCTCACTTATCAGACTTCTTGAACAATTTGAACAGACTTCCCCTCAAAGACATCTTCTTCGCTCCTCTCAACCTATCCCCAAAGCTCTTCTTGACAACAGTCTCGCCTTCTTCCGTCGCAGGCACTGGTATCTCTTCCTGTCGCACCTCTTCCTCGGCAGTCTGCAAATGCTCCATGACCCAACAAACAGCCTCCCTCACAGCTTCCGGCTTCTCAATAATCACATCGTGACTGACATCCGGGATATGCACATATCGATTATTCCTGGAGAGTTGCAGCTGAGCTTTCTTCAACCTCTCATCCTCCTTGTCTGTCGCGTCCAAGAGCTTCTTCTGCATCAGCAGGGTTGGGCTGGCGAGGTTCTGTTCTGCAGCGATGGCTTGATCATACTGTAGCTGTTTCCATTTCAGAGTATTGCCTCGAATCACGACGAGTGGCTTGTTCCCCAGGATCTTCTTATCGTATTGTCTTTGTTCGAGTTGGGCGTCTATCGTTGGCTCAGCGCCTGTTTCGGCGAGGACTATTCCCGCTACTTGGTGCGGTCTCGCTTCGAGGAAGAGCCGGGCGAAGGTGCCGCCGTATGAATGCGCGATCAGTACATATTGCTTGGGCGTATCACTACTATCAAGAAAATCCAACAGTTCCGAGATAGCTATGTCGGTTCTGACGTATGGATCCTCTCTATCCCAGAGCAGAAGCTGGTACGCAGGACTGAGGAGTTCTGCTAGCGCGGCCCAAGACTCGCAGGAGTCGCCTGAGCCATGGAAAAAGATGATCAAAGGATATGAGCTGCCCGAATTCCCGACTAACTCAAATTTTGTGATGGTATTTTGGGTTGCTTGTGCCATTTCTTTTGTTGTTTTTGGCATTTCATTGAAATGTCTGAGGTTCGACCATCGGTGAGCGTAAGCAAAGTGGGTCAACGCGACACGATGGATTGTTGGGTTTCATTGCTGCCTGCGACCTCACGAGATTGATAGCGTATCTTTATCTCCAAAACGCTGATGCCTGGAAACACAATCCATGAGCGATGTTCAACTTGTGAAGGTGTAATGTAATGTCGGAATTAGTTTACTCCGGCACTCGTACTGTGATATGAAGCATGAGATGAAGCCATTGTCAGTGGTGAATAACGCGCTCGAGAGTACATAATCCAGCAATAAATAGTCTTATCAAACTGCCATTATTTGAGAAGACTTCACCTGTGAGTCTTTAATCCACGATTTTGAAAAATCGTCTATATACATTTCAGTGTGAGAAGTGCTATTGTAATAGCTAGTCAATCGACACCTAATTTTCTCTCTTCAAACGAGGTCACTCACTTGCCGGGCCGTCGCGCGAAGAGACTAAGCGTGATTCAGGGTCGAACTCAACCGCCACCGACTCATCGGTTCACAGAGCTTAATTAAACCGACATCGTATAACGATAATTGCCATCAAATTAATCCACATAAAGAATAAGCATATTCCAGTGTAGATGATCCAACAAGAGAACAAGACCGACATGCAAAAAGTTGATCCTTACCCTGCACCTCAAGCCCGCCTCTATCCGGACATTCCGTAGCCGAGGCTTCCAATCGCCTTGTCCCTCTCACAAGCTGTACTTCGCTTCGGTACGGACGTAGTCGTCCCATTATTACTCAATTTTGCTAGCGACAGGAGCAAGGGCAAAGGTTCCGCCGTGAAGCTATCCACAGTCGTGCTATTCCGATCATCAGATGAACTGCAGGGTTTGTCATGATTGACATAATTGACCGAGATGGCTACGACTTGGCGACATGCAGTGACAAAATAGCCCGCCAAACTGTCTGTGTAGAATGGAGGGAAGTGTCAGTGGTGATTTTGGGCAAGCAAGGATTGTCGGGAATTTCCCCATGCGCTTATTCAACTTCCCCATGGGAATCATGGCTTGGTCCTGGGGTTTAGCACTAAAAGAACATGGTCTCCAGCAGCTAATTCGAGTGCCACCGAGTCACAGACCGAAGTCGGCCCAATGGATGGGAACAAGAGGGAGTGGTGATGCAATGGCTGCTTGTACCCTCGGATGACAAGGATAACTCACTAACAGCCTGCCACCTGGTGTATGCTATGTCGCGTTAATCTCGGATCATCATCAGAAAACAGCACATCTCACTTCTCGTCGCAGCACACTCACCTCTGAAGCTCATCAAACCAACCCACGATCATTACCCAAAACAACCACGCTCCGTCTCCCACTCCAATTCATTCGACAATGCTCTCACGAACTTCTTCAATTATGCATAATGTTCGGCCCGACATTCGACCAATCCCATGCTCGACCGTTAACTCGTCCAGCCGAATAATTTTACCATCATAACTCTGTCACCACCCACCTTTTGTGAAAAACAAAAAAAAAGCTGGGGAAAACCCAACCCCGCAAAATGGAGCCTCCTCCCTCGAAGATCAAAGTATCCTTGCACAGCATCACGCAACGAAAAACCTGGTCCCGGCTCTTTTCTCGGCGATAACCTTGCTCAAGCTTGACTTCTTTCTCCAAGGGTTTGACGGCAATGATGACCGTTACAGCGGGTTTTCTCTACGGAGTCTCCCTCGCTCTGTTCCTGAGCGGCGGAGACTCCGCTCCCCTGCAAGGTCGCATGCATCATGACGAGACGATTGAGACTCACAGCGCCAAGAACGAATCAGTATATATACCACAGCAACATGGCTTGAAGCCTTTTCTTCTGGCTCAGCAACCAGCTCTTCTCTTCTCAACCATGATCTTCAAGACGCTGCTCACTTCGGCCGTCGCCTTTGGCACAGCGTTCGCGCAGAGCAAGGCTGGCGTTGAGGACCTTGACAAACCCCGCAGAGACCTCTTCGAGAAGGATCTCTCCAAGTGTCCCGGCTACAAAGCTACCAACCACCGAGAGACCAAATCCGGTTTCTACGCTGACTTGTCTCTTGCGGGACAGGCCTGCGACGTCTTTGGTGTTGATCTCCCCGAGCTGAAGCTTGAGGTTGAGTATCAAACTGAGGATCGTCTGCACGTCAAGATCTTGGATACGAATAACACCGTTTATCAAGTCCCTGATGATATCTTCCCTCGTCCTGGCTATGGGCAGTGGGCTTCGCCCAAGAACTCGAAGCTCAAGTTTGACTTTAAGGCGGATCCTTTTTCGTTCACCGTGACGAGGAAGGATTCTGGGGAAGTGCTTTTTGACACTTCGGGCAGCAAGCTCGTTTTTGAGAGTCAGTACCTGTACCTCAAGACGAAGCTTCCTGAGAGACCCTATCTTTATGGCCTTGGTGAGCATAGTGATCCTTTCATGCTCAATGCCACCAACTACACCCGCACGATCTACACTCGCGATGCTTATGGGTAAGCCACTTAAATCTTCTCATCAATTATATGCAATTGCTAACGTGGCTCAGTTGCCCCAACGGCCAGAACCTGTATGGAGCTCACCCCATCTACTTTGACCACCGCAAGGGCGGCACGCACGGTGTCTTCCTTCTCAACTCCAACGGCATGGATGTCTTCATCGACAAGAAGGACGGCAAGCAATTCCTAGAGTACAACATCATTGGCGGTGTTCTCGACTTCTACTTCATCGCTGGTCCTACTCCCCGCGATGTCGCCAAGCAGTATGCTGAGATCACCACCCTTCCTCTCATGACGCCCTACTGGGGTCTTGGTTTCCATCAGTGCAGATATGGATACCGCGATGTCTACGAAGTCGCTGGCGTCGTGGCCAATTACTCAGCTGCTAAGATCCCGCTCGAGACTATGTGGACTGATATCGACTACATGGACCGTCGTCGTATCTTTACCATCGACCCTGAGCGATTCCCTGCTGATAAGTACAAGGATCTTGTTGACACGATCCACGCTCGTGATCAGCACTACATCGTCATGGTTGATCCCGCTGTGTACGACATGGAGCCCAACCCAGCTCTCACCAACGGTCTTAAGTACGATACCTTCATGAAGGAGCCTAATGGTTCAGACTACAGAGGTGTCGTCTGGGCTGGACCTAGTGTCTTCCCCGATTGGTTCAACCCCAATTCTCAGCAGTACTGGAACGAACTCTTCCAGAACTTCTTCGACGGCGAGCATGGTCCTAACATCGATGCTCTCTGGATCGATATGAACGAGCCGGCCAACTTCTTCAACCGTCCTTATCCC
Organism: Fusarium tjaetaba; assembly: GCF_013396195.1. Lineage (NCBI taxonomy): Eukaryota > Fungi > Ascomycota > Sordariomycetes > Hypocreales > Nectriaceae > Fusarium > Fusarium tjaetaba. The sequence continues at coordinate 21,066 of NW_023501472.1, forward strand.
GGCAACAACACCACTCCCGAGAACTTCGCCAAGGTTGATGGTGACCCTCCCAAGGCTCCTCCTGTTCGAGACGGCCCTCCTGCTCGTATCCCTGGTTTCCCCGAGAGTCTCCAACCACCCTCTGACCGCTCCACCAAGCGCGAAGTCACTGCCGTCGCCAAGACCACTAAGCGCTCCGTCGAAGTCCGCGCTACTCCTCGCGAACGCGGCGTTGGTCGCTGGGCGGCTACCCGCAAGGTCTGGGGCCAGAACAAGTACGGCCGTCCCGGCCACGGCTGGCAAAACGGCAAGAAGACTGGCTCTGGCTGCGGTCCCGACGAGTGCAAGGGTCTTCCTAACCGAGAGCTCATCCAGCCTCCTTACATGATCCAGAACGGCGCTGGCCCTACACTGGCAGACAGTACCACCGACACTGATCTCGTTCAGAGCGGAGATTACGTTCAGTATGATACGCATAACTTGTATGGTGCTCAGATGTCTTCTCACTCTCACAACGCTATGCGCTCGCGACGCCCTGATAAGCGTGCTCTCGTTATTACTCGAAGTACCTTTGCTGGTTCTGGCAAGGATGTTTCGCACTGGCTTGGCGATAACCTTTCTCAGTGGGATCAGTACCGCTTCTCCATCTCTCAGATCCTGCAGTTCGCTTCTATCTACCAGATCCCCGTTGTCGGTGCTGATGTTTGCGGTTTTGGTGGTAACGTCACTGAGACCCTTTGTGCACGATGGGCTACCCTTGGTAGTTTCTACACTTTCTTCCGTAATCATGCCGATATTACTTCTCAGTCTCAGGAATTCTACCGTTGGCCCAAGGTTACCGAGGCTGCTCGCAACGGTATCTCCATCCGATATCAGCTCCGTAAGTCACACTCATTCTCCCTTGATCTGAGCATCGCTAACAGAAACAGTTGACTACATCTACACTGCCATCTACAAGCAGAACCAGACCGGCTCTCCCACTCTCAACCCCATGTTCTTCAACTACCCCAAGGACAAGAACACCTACTCCATCGACCTCCAGTTCTTCTACGGAGATGGTATCCTCGTCAGTCCCGTCACCAAGGAGAACAGCACCAAGCTCGAGTACTACCTCCCTGACGATATCTTCTACGAGTGGTCCACAGGCAAGCCCGTCCGAGGCAAGGCTCAATACGAGTCCGCCGAAGTCGACGTCACCGATATCATGGTCCACTACAAGGGCGGTCTCATCTACCCCCAGCGCGTCGAGAGCGCCAACACAACTAAGGCTCTCCGCCAAAAGGGTTTCAACCTCGTTATCGCCCCTGGTCTCGACGGAAAGGCCGAAGGTTCTCTGTATCTTGATGATGGCGAGTCTGTTGTTCAGGACACGGCTTCTGAGATCGACTTCAAGTACAGCAAGGGCAAGCTGAGCTTTGATGGAACTTTTGAGTATGATGCTGGTGTTGGCATTGAGACTATTACTGTGTTGGGCGTTAAGTCTAAGCCTCATGGTACGGAGCATGCTGAGTATGATGCTAAGAACAAGAAGCTTGTGTTTACTACGGATATTCCGTTGACGCGCAAGTGCCAGGTTGACTTGTTCTGAGATACATACGATGAGACCTGGTTATGATTATGATTCTAGCTATGACGATCGTACATGGAAAGTATTAGCTTTCGTCTGACATTTATGAATATATATTAATCGATCATTCCTATGTATTTCTGCCCTTTGTGACACTCGAAAATGTTGTTCAAGTCTAATGATAGCGTTACAGTCATTGCTCTGTTGTTGAATGGCAAAGAACGTTCAATTAGGAATTGACCAACGCCATGCAATTATCCAATGACATATGACTGACGTAGTATTGGTGAAGAGCGGACGTGCATTCACGTTGTCTGATGCGGGCGATGCAGTCGCAGATTGGTTGCTGACTTATTTTGCCGAACAATTTAAGCGGCTGATGACTGAGCCATCTACGACTACAAAACCCCACGACGCAAACTGCTCTGCCTCCAACCAAGACTGATCACTTCAAATCTCGTAGAATTTATGATGGCGTCAACACAGACAGCCCTTCAGGCTCCCTTTGAGACAATTTCCCTCGAAAACAGGAGCCAGAATGAAGACCTACCAGAGACCCGGCGTGCGGGGCGAGTCTTTGAAGCTGACCCTGCATTCACGACAAGTCCAGCATCACGTCGACTCATCATCTCTTTGCTGGTCTGTGCGAACATGATCCAGGTAATTCAATCATGTCTATAAGTCTTTAGACGTCGGCGAATTATTTACTGACCTTTCTTCAAGTTCATGTCCAATTGTACCACTATTGTTGGCGGTCTTGCACTGAGCAAAGATCTGGGGCGTGAATCAGGTCCCGGCAAGGCAAATTGGATGGTCGCTTCATATCCGTAAGCTTTAACCGATCATTGATCTTTCTATATACGATGCTGACATCTATAGACTCACTCAAGGTGCATTCGTACTAGTCACCGGTCGACTAGGCGCCATCTACGGCCACTCTCAACTCACACTTCTCGGCTGTTCAATCTTCGCCCTGTTCTCTCTCATAAATGCATTCACCAAAACCTATGACTCTTTCATCGCCATGCGCGCTTTAACTGGTGTTGGTGGAGGTATCTTCATGCCTAATGCTGTATCAATTATTACCACCATGGTTCCACCGGGTCGATCGCGAAATGTCGTTTTGGGTTTCTTTGCAGCGTCGCCGCCTCTGGGAGGAATGATCGGCTCGCTAGTAGCGGGTGTATTTATCGATTATGTAACTTGGATGTGGCTTTTTGTTCTCATGTGAGTATTCCGTTACCCTGTTGAGCGAGGACTGACGTTTGTATAAGTGCTGGTATTGCGGCTTTCAATCTGGCGTGGTTGGCGTATCTCATGCCGAAAGAAACCCCAGTTGACAAAGGAGGGCACATCGATATTCCTGGAATAATTCTGGGACTGGGAAGTCTACTTCTTTTCAACGTAGTATGCAAGTAAGTACAACTTGGCCTTAACAGTCTTGACTATGACTAACCATCGTAGCCAAGCGCCATCAGCTGGGTGGAACGCGCCCTACGAGATAGCCCTACTGGTTCTCTCTGTGGTTATGTTCCTTGCCTTTCTGTTCTGGGAGAAGCGTTATGCCAAGGACCCCATCATGCCTTTGTCAGTCTTTCAAGCGCCGACTTTCACAGCTTTGGTCTTTGTTGTGCTTCTGGTACGTCTTTCCACTGCCGGAACTCTCTTAGTGGCTTAAATATGTACTGACGTATCAAACAGAGCTACATGGCTTTCGGGATCGGCCTCTGGTACTCGACGAGTTGGCAGTACCTCCTGCGTGGAATATCCGTCACCCAAATTGGCATCAATTGGGTCCCATTCGGGCTAAGCTCTGTGCTAGCTGTGTTCTTCGCAGCATGGCTAATCCCCCGCGTTGCAGCGCAATGGATCATGGCGATCGGTGTCATCGTCACTCTAATTGGCAATATCCTCCTCGCGACTATGCCAGTGCAGCAAACATACTGGGCGCAGGTGTTCCCCGCTATGGTTCTCTACGGTTTCTGCCCCGACTTGGTATACGTCGCCGCACAGGTAATCGCGAGCAACAGCGTCAGTCGTCGTCAACAGGGTGTGGCGAGCAGTCTGATCGGAACCCTCAACCTTTACGGAAACAGTCTAGGTCAAGGCTTTGCTGGGACGATTGAGACAGAGGTTGGAACGAACAACGGTGATGAGGTTAGGGGATATAGGGCAGCTCTGTACTTTGCGGCTGGCTTGGCAGTGCTTGGCTTGGCTTTGGATATCTTGTTTGTCAGGGTGCCGAAGGATCAGCGCGAAGGATGGGATGATGCATCTGATAGCGGTGAGCAAGAGCTGAGTGGCATGACTACCGCTGTTGAGGGACGGACCTCACTACGAACTTGAGCCTTGTCTCGGAATGAGAGGCAGTGAGTGAAAAGAGAGGGCATATTGACTGAAAAGCATACACCTATTCGGTCGAGGTGGTCCACTGATTCTCCCCTTTGAATCCTTGTATGGGTCCGACAGCGGGGGAATGATGAATCAGACACGTCGGTGCCTGAGCATGGGAGAACTGCAATTATATACTACCAGTATGTTGCAATCTCTGGTTGAAGCTGGGAGGCAAAGGATCTCAAACCCAGACATAGTCCGTCGGTCGGGTTTAATGGCTAAATATAACTACGTACATGATAAGAATTGGAAGTCAGGATAATGAAAACTTGGAAATATCTAAGCCCCATGGGCCCGTGGTCAATGCGTAGCAAAAGGACCCAAAACTCCATTCTTTGACAGGCGATGCTTCAAGGATACCACTGAAGGATCGCAGCCAAGACCCTAAGCGAGAGCTCTGCGCAAAGCCCGATTCGCCAGGCTGCTGAAGGATTCAAGACGAGACAGGTCCTTATTTCGATTAAGCTGTTATGGTAACGTCGACCCAAAATGCTCCCCACCAGTCAATGCATTAAATATGTCGAATTTCCATCTTTCAAGTTCCTTCGCAAAATCCTCCAAGTTGACTATCAAAATGTCTTTCTCGAACACGCTTCGACCACGAGACGATGACGACGAAACAGAAGATGGTTGGTGCGATACCGCGACCATTGAGGATCAATTTCTCTGGCCTCGTGAAGGCAAGACCTGGGTGCGTGGACAAACGCAGATGGTAGGCTGGGGAGCCGGGCGCGATGTCAACGGAACATGGGGCGAAGGAAGCACCAAAGTGAAGTTGGAGTTGAGGTGGTGGACAGGCAAATATGGTCCAGGTCCCGACGATTTAAAACCCATAGTGATATTTGGTATGTCTGCTACCTATTGGATCTCATAAGAACACTGCTGACTGAGCATAGACAACAAGACCTTTGACTACCCTTCATCCGACTGGAAATTATGGAACCCCAATTGCACAGACACATATATGAACTACACTTGGACAATACCGATGGACTTGGATGTAGGCGACTCGAAATTCATGATGACAGTGTACGACGTGTCGAATCGCAGCGATATAAGCATGCTGCAAAGTAGCTTATTCTTCATCAACGCCGACAACGGAACATCAACAGCAGATTCAAATGCCAGCACCTCAACACCAGAATCTTCACAAGAAACAACAACATCGACTGGTCTTGCAACTGGTGCAAAAGCAGGAATAGGCGCAGGCATCGGTGTCTTTGCCATAGTCCTCCTCCTCGCGGGCTTCTTCCTCTACCGACGTAAGAAGCGGCAAACACCAAGCATTACCCGCACAGATCCAGATGGATTCGAAAAGCCTGAATTGGATGCAAAATCGACTGGCATTTCTGAAGTTGACGGCACTGGGATACCTCCGCATCAAGCTCCTGATAATGCGATATACGAGGCACCTGGCGTTCTGGTTCATGAGGCTCCCACTGGAAAGGAGCAGACGGTGGTGGAGAAGATGAAAGCAGCGAGGCAGATTAATGAGGAACCGATTGAGATGCCAGCGAATTCACCTATGTCGTCGCCAAAGACATCGCAGGACAGGCTGAATAGGACATAGTATTAATCCAAATTCGGCAGCGTTGACCTAAAGTCCAGCTTCTCACTTAGTAACTCACGTTTTCGATTGACTTCCGTTTCATAGAGAACCGCTCTGCTGTCTTTTCTTGTAACAGCCTCAGCATCGCGGTAGCTCATCACCACGTGCCATCGCAGTGTAACATTCGCGGTTAGTGTATCACTAGTAAGCTGGCCCCTGCTATAGCGTCTCACCAGGACGATAAGACCTCTTACCCCCGCGCCCATTTCACACCGCGAAAAATGCGACGCGTCGAAAAGCCTCCACGGCACGCGACGTTTCCAAAGCTCTGTGCACAATGCCGAGAAGCGTTTTCGTCCGAACCAAAACCTCTGCATCGTGACTCCACCATCGCCTGGGCTCCTTTCCACGAGGCGCCGTGGAAAGCCTTCGAGACCGGTGCAGACTCATCTAGAGAGTCCGTGAAGGATTGCGAATTTTGCTCCTTTGTTGTCGCGTTCGCAGCGGCGGACCAAGCCCTCGGCAAACATGGGAATGGATCCTTTGTGGATTCGGTCAGCAAAACGCCTTGGAGAACACAGGGCGACCCGGTGCTAGCACTATGGCAGTATAATGAGTATACATATGAAGGTCATCTTTCGGCGGATCTCGGTCTCAGTAGGAGTAATTTTCGCCATATGGACAGGCTTGATATACGACTCTTTGGAACTAAAGGTGCGCAACTTGACGATTGTCAGTATAACTGAACTAATTGGCGACAGACCCTCGTGTGAAATCCCAGAGGCCAATTGAAAAGACGTCAACAAGTACATCAAGTGAGACTAGTTTTGCATGCTTGTCTCAATGGATCAAGAACTGTTCGGAGAATCATAAGTCCTGCAACAAGCTACATGCCCGCACTGGTGAGAACAAAGATTGGCTCCCAGCTCGACTGGTCAAGATCATCCCAGATGCAGATGGTGTGCCTGGGGTGATCAAAGTGGTAGAAACGGACGAAAACGATGAGATTACTCCCGGAATAGAATATGCTACATTGAGCTACTGCTGGGGAAGGGAACCATTCACGAAACTACTCAGATCTAATATCGAGAAGATGACGACCACTGGGATGCCGATAAAAGACCTACCAGCAACATTTCGTGATGCAATCACTGTCACAAATCGTCTTGGTATGGAGTACATCTGGATAGATGCCCTTTGCATCATTCAGCTTGATGCGGAAGACTGGGGCCTACACTCCATCACAATGGCCAAAGTCTACTCATACTCAGCAATCACGCTTGCAGCAGCAGCGTCATCAAATGCACACGGAGGACTCTTTCGCGAACGCAACCCCGCAGGCATCAATGGTGTCAAATTGGACTTGAAGTGGCCCTCGCACGACTTTGAAGGAGAATTCCATCTGGTACCAATAGATCCCTGGGACAAAGCAGTCGGAAACTCACCACTGCTGAAACGCGCATGGGTATTCCAAGAACGACTTCTGTCACGAGGGACCGTCTACTTTGCCCACGATATGCTCTACTGGGAATGCGGTGAGCTATATGCTTCAGAGCTTTATCCTCAAGGTGGCCCTTGGGATCTGCAATACCGATACAAGAGATTCGACATCTCTGATAGGCTTCCATCTGGCGTGCAGTCGGTAGAGGATTGCAGGTTCAAGCATATATACACGGAACTTCTCACGCGAGAATTGAATTCAGAGAAGACAGTCACGGATGAAGAGATGTTTCTGTACGTATGGGCTTCAGTGGTTGCTCAGTACAGCGTCGGCAAGTTGACCAAGGAGGCTGACAAACTCATTGCTATTGATGGCGTAGCTGAGCAGTTGACGAGTATTGTACCGAGAGAGCAGTATCTCAACGGACTCTGGAGACAGGACAGTCTCCCACTTTCCCTACTATGGAGCACCATAGAGGAAGAGAAGCCTCCTAGCATCCGCGTCGCGCCGAGTTGGTCCTGGGCATCTGTCCACACGCCCGTCAACTTTAACTTCTTATTCCGAGCACAGACGGAGCCCAAAGTGGTCACGAAGGTCATAGATATCATTACCCGCGACGATAAGCCAGAAATCGCCGAGATGCCGCGTCCAACGGTACTGGTTCTTCAAGGGCCTCTCACAGAAGTACGCTTTCGCTCTGCTTCACGCAGTGGACTAGGACCCTTGCACTCAAACTGGTGGATGAGCCACAAGACGATGAGAGATCGCATCAAGTTCTTGAAACCAATCGACCTGACGCCTATGCTTGTATTCATTGGTAAAGGTTTGAAAGCAGATTATCCATGTGATATCTCGCTGGATAGAGAGGTGCAAAAGAACAGTCGAATATTCGCGCTCAAGATTGCGGAGGCTGATATCAGACATCCCTGGCAGGAGAGATTACCATCTGATTGCGGCTTGTTGTTAATCGCAGAGCGAGAAAGGGGGACGTTTAAGAGAATTGGCATGTTTGAGATTGCTGCTGAGAGAATGAAGAGGGATTGGGCAGATCAGAAGACACCGTTCACGTCGATATCTAAGTTGAGGGATGAAATATGGAGTGATCCAGGTATAGAGAAGAGGTTTTATCTAGAGAGGGATGATAAAGCTGGATATACTATTAAGATAGTCTGATAATGGTGTTTAGATGGCCATTCGAATTTTTATTGAGCCAATGGGAGTTCTACCCAGTGTATGCAACGCGTGTCAATATAGAAATACAATGCTGAGTACCAAGGCGACAAGCTGCTTCACTGTAAATGAAACATTAATAGTTATCGGGCAGTTTCGGGTGACTTTGTGGCTGTAAACTGAACTGAAGACATTTGACTCTGGCGCTAATGATGCGGAACGCCATGGGCAACGACACGGTATCTGGCAGTGAGCCAGGGACCTTGGCAATATCGGGTGCGGCAGACGGTTACGGAGGCGGTCAGTGATTTAGCTATGCTAATAAGGATTTACAGTTTAGCAGGAAATTACCATATGCAACACGAAAATTGAGCCTCGTTGCACAAATAAGAACGTGACCCGGTCTAAAATGATTGGTGTCACTTGAGCATCAGAATGATGCTGTACAAACAAGCCCTTACTCTCAACGGATCATCGAATGTGTTCTATACCCGAAATTGTCTCACATTCACCGCCAATTCTCAATATTGATGCTTGGTATTACCCTGTACTTCAAGCCACCAACAATTGATGTCTCAATCTGCCTTATCTTGGCACCAAACAAATTTAAGCTCACAACACGCCCGCCCGCGAACACGCGTCCGCTTGCATAACTTAAACCAACATAACTTTAAGCCACGAATACACATTACTCTAACCATGGCCGGGTGAGCAGATCCACCCGCTGATCGATGACGATGTCCCCAGCCACTAAAAACCGCCCGTGATTCTCATCTTCATCCCTTTGTACTACACATTCCTTCTTCTCCTCTTTCACCTGCCATACCTCACACTTATCTTCACATCATGGCAAGAATTGCAGAGGGCCTGCCTAGGGCTGGCTCGACGACTACTGTTACGACGCAGAGAAAGAAGAAGACCATTGAAGCAAAGGCGTTGACGACAGAGGTTCAGATGTTGGCGGGTGCTGATGTTTGGGGTCGTGCAGCATTTGGGAGGTCGTGGCTGCGATCGCTCGTTGGTGCATCGCCTCTGTTCCTCGCGCCAATGGCCTCAATATCAATCTTCATCACACTGGCCGAATACGAAGGATCACTCTCCCTCTTCGCAGACGCCGTAAAAGAACACGGCTTCTGGACCATTTGCGCCCAGTACGGTCCTCACATCACCACCAAAGGCATCGCCGCAGTCATCTGCTTCGTTAGCATACAAGCACTTCTCTACTGCCTCCTCCCAGGGGAACAACACCAAGGCCAATTGACACCAGCGGGCTATCTCCTCAGCTACAAAATCAACGGCCTCTCAGCCTGGATCGTCACGCATCTCCTCTACGGAGCTCTCAGCTGGTTGGGGATTCTAGACCCTGGCTTCATTCCCCGTAATTGGAGTAGCTTGATTGGAGCTATGAACTTAGCTGGGTTCGTTATTTCGGCACTTGCGCTCATCAAAGCGTACGTAATGCCGACGCACCCAGAAGATAGGAAGTTCAGCGGTGAGATTACGCTCTTTTTTTTTTGAGTTTTTGGGTGTATGTAATTAAACGCTAATTTTGTTGAGCAGGGTCGTTTCTATACGATTTCTTCATGGGGGTTGAGTTGAACCCGAGGTTGGGGGAGAACTTTGACCTTAAGCTTTTCAGTAATGGCAGGGCTGGGATGATGGTGTGGACCCTGATGTGAGTCTGGCTAATTTGATACGAGAACGGAAACTTACATGATATCATGCAGCGACTTTTCGAACATGGCGTATCAGTACCAGAATCAGGGATACGTCGAACCATCGCTTATCCTTGTCACCGCACTACAGACCATTTACGTGGTGGATTTCTTTGTCAATGAATCATGGTATCTGCGCACAATCGACGTCAAATTCGACCATTACGGCTTCTATCTCAGCTGGGGCTGTTTCTGCTTCTTGCCAACAACATACACCATCCAAGGTCAATATTTGGGCCGCTACCCATCGTCAGCTTCAATACCTTACCTAGCATTCTTCTTCGCCCTCGGAGTAGCAGGTTACATCCTCTTCCGCTCCGTGAACCACCAAAAAGAAATCGTACGACGCACCGGCGGAAAATGCACCATCTGGGGTAAACCAGCAGAATGCATAGTCGCTTCCTTCAGGACCTCCGATGGCCGGCAGCACAGAAGTTTGCTCCTCTGCAGCGGTTGGTGGGGATGGTCTCGACACGCGAATTACCTGGGCGATCTGATTCTCAGCTTCTGCTCTTGTGCGCTGGTGGGTAGTACGAGGGCTGTGGTGTGGACGTATGCGGTGTGGATGGCGGTGTTGCTCGTGCATCGGTGTATACGTGATGAGAAGAGCTGCTCGGTTAAGTATGGTGCTGCGTGGACTGAGTATTGCAGACGTGTGCCTTGGCGATTTGTTCCCGGAGTTTGGTAAGATTTTGGACTTGACGGACTTTGGTCGAGGGAGATTTGTGTGACGCTTGGTGTAAGGTTGTGAAACAGTGTGGACAGATGATTACTTGTGCTCAGGGCGAATGCTCAGCCCGGGTCTAGTCTCGATAGATTTAGAATGTTATGCAGGTTATGCATATCATACTTGAGAATGAGAAAGCTTTCAATTTCTGTGTAATGAATGTGTTACCAAGTTGTTACATTGCGAGTCAAGGTAGGCTTCATCACCGCCTTTTCCATCCCGTCCACTGTCTCGGTTTAATCATTGTGATGCTGATCAAAGTTACACAATTCTTTCCCTTATTCGACCGGTACCTTGCATGGCGTCTACCAAGTTGGCCTTGGTGCAAGTATTCAAACAATGGAATAGACATTGCCTCGAGAGTACATATTAGTCAGTTCTGCCCAATGTTCCGGACGCTCCCTTTTGACAGCTCATGCAAACCGCGGTAAGCCATGGAGCGACATAACCAAGTTGTCCAAGACATCGCGGCCAAGATACGCGATCTCTACAAGCTCCACCAGCCATATCGCGTCTTTCATGGTTCTTCAAGCAGTACTCGTCCTCGCCATGGGACCGACTCGAATATCATCGACATCAGCATGCTATCCCAAGTCATCTCAGTGGACACAGCACAAAGAACCTGTCTAGTCGAGCCCAACGTACCGATGGATCGACTGGTTGAAGCCACTATGCCATACGGTTTAATACCGCCAGTGGTAATGGAATTCCCCGGGATCACAGCAGGAGGGGGCTTTGCAGGGACATCTGGGGAAAGCAGTTCTTTTCGACATGGCTTCTTCAACGAAACGGTGGACTTCGTGGAGATAATACTTGGAAACGGAGACATAATCCGGGCATCACGCGAAGGACATGAAGATCTGTTTTATGGTGCCGCGGGTACTGCTGGGACTTTGGGCTTGACCACATTGATGCAGATCCGACTTGTCGAAGCAAAGAAATTTGTCAAGACAACGTATCGCAGAGTTAACAGTGTGTCAACTGCTATCTCTGCAACGAAAGAGTGTTGCGAGAAAATGGATGTTGACTATCTCGATGGTATTCTCTACTCGAAGAACCATGGCGTTGTTATAATGGGCGAGTTGACCAACGCCAAACCAGATGACTATCCAGTACAGACTTTCAGTAACGCAGGAGACCCTTGGTTCTATCTCCACTTCAAAGAACAGACTGAGTACCTCTCTCCTTCGGCGACAGTCACAGAATACATACCACTCGGCGAATACCTCTTCCGGTACGACAGGGCTGCTTTTTGGGTTGGTCGCCAAGGATACACATACTTCAAGATCGTTCCATTCAACAGATTCTTCCGCTGGCTTCTTGATGACTACTCTCATACGCGGACACTGTATCATGCTCTTCACGCAAGTCGAATTTCGGATCAGTTTGTGGTTCAGGATCTAGCATTGCCTTACGACACAGCTGAAACGTTTGTTGAGTGGGTGGAGTCAGAGTTGGGGATATGGCCCCTCTGGCTTTGTCCTCTAAAAGGCTGCCAAATACCTACGTTTCACCCCGTTACCAAAGGCTCTTCGAATACTGGTGCAGGGGACAACATGTCGCAGCCCATGCTTAACATTGGAGTTTGGGGCTGGGGACCTTCAGACTCTGAAGAGTTCAAAATAAAGAACCAGGCTCTGGAAAGAAGACTGGCAGAGTTAGGTGGTCGCAAATGGCTCTACGCGCATACGTACTACACCGAAGAACAATTCTGGGAAATATATGACCGCCCATGGTATCAGCGGCTCAGAGAACGCTATTCCGCAACGAGTTTACCGACTATTTACGACAAGGTGAAAAAGAGCGATCCTAATGCGGGCGAGAAAGACGACAAGGGTTGGGGATTTGGGGTGTTGTTGAATATGTGGCCCGTCGGTGGGATCTATGGCATGATACTGGCATTTTACTCGGGAGATATCAGTCTCCATCGACGAGCGAGATGGAGGTATGTGGACCAGTAGAACATTTTGTGTCGGCTCTATAGTGAGCTGGTTGGTTTCATTGGTCTGCGGTTGGCGGGAGTTTTCAGCTGGCAAGGATCCTGGAGCTGCAAGGCACTGGTAGGCAAATGCCTTCGTTGCTTCAAAGACAAACAATATAAGACTCTCGGCTCCAGCAAATATTTATGACATTTTGAATAACTCCCATGATCAAAGCCACCTGTTTCTTTGTGATAGCGATGCCATTCATAAATACATCATTATCAATTGGGCTGCCGAAATGCCTCCCGACCCCAATGCTGACATGCATATCAACATCTTGGCAGACGGCAGTGTGCATGAAGATGACGTTTTAGTAGATAAGGCTCTCCAGGCAGCAAGCCAGAACCTCAATCTGAACCTCCTCTTTAATCATCACCATAATCAGGAACTAGCCCTAAATCAGACCCGCGCCTTCGCCAAAATGGTGGAAAGAAGTTTCCAGTACCTCCCAACGCTCAACTTCACAGACAGCCCGTTCAAGCAGTTCACCATCCCCCAGGATTGGAGAGCATGGGAGGTCGCGTGGCTTTATCACCTACCCGCCATCATCACCAATGATAAAGTTCCTGCCAGACTAATCGAGACCGGGTGTATCGTCGATAACGTGACTAATTGTCATAAAGCCTGCGGAAGCGAAGAGCACATGTTCTCTAACCCCGAAACGCTATGGAACTGCCTTACCTTGGCGACCGTTGCTATGATGTCTACCAACCGCGGGCCAGATTCTATCAGCAATGAGACTTTGAAGGAAGTGGATAGGAGGTTTAAAACCGGTCCGCTGGATGAGTTCTGGAGACTTGGTGCATTGTTGAGCTACGTCAAATGCGCGTTGCAATCTTGTTCGGACTCCAAGTTCGGTGGATGCCCGCCGGAACTGTGGACATTTCAAAGCCAAATGCTCACATCTAAGAATATCAAGGACCTAGGCAGGATAATGAGTACTGAGTACTGCGACAAAGCTGATCCTGGAATTGACTACGATATTGCAGGGCCTGGCGTGAGTTCTGTAAGACCGAGATTGAAAGGGGTTACTGACCATATACAGATAATCGTGGCATATCTAATCCAGTTCACGATAGTCCTATTCTTTGCACTATGCTACAAGATCACCAAAACTTGGATAAGGAACTTCACACTCATTTCGCTCCTTCCATTTCATGGACCTGCTGGAGCCGTCGAGACTGCTTTTCACTGGCAGAAGGTGGTCTCGAGGAGCAGCTTCGGTGTTGCAGTTGCTTCAACTCTCACCAATCTCCAGGAAGCTCAAGCTGTCTTCCTCGGCACCATATCCATAGCCGCTATCATCACCTTCTCAAGTACTAGCGGAACGGGACTCGGTAACATAAGTTCACTACTCTCCTGGCTGACAAACAACCTCACTGTAAGAGGGATGGTCTCGGCGGGGATGTATCCCCTGCTGTTTGTACAGCTCATCCTTCAGAAGACTCACAATCGTTGGTGGTATACACTTGCTCTTGTGTTCATCAACTGGGTTCTCGTTGTGCTCATTGCGCGTCCCCAGACTGTTGATGAGCCTTCGTTATTGAAACACTTCGATGAAAGCTCGCCTCTGGAACGCTGTGGAAATCACACTGGTCCTAGGACGTTCTGTCAGACTTTCAACAAGGCCACGGGGAGGGGTTCTAGTTCAACTACTGGCGAAGAGTTGGGCCATCTGGATCGTGATGCAGAGAGTTTCTTCAAGTTTCATTCTAGAATGCAGGCACCGATGCATATCATTATGGCATTCCTAATATTGGATTGGATCGTTGCGATGGTTAGGATGCACCTCTTTGAGCGGGGCGACTGGCTATCTGATAAGGCCCATGCTTTGATAGATTACCTGCCTTTGCATCTAAAGTCATTTTATATCCAGAGGCACTTCGTGCTCTTCACAGAAGCTATCTGGATCTCCATGGAGGTCCTCACTATCGTCATGGGCGTCATAGGGGTAAATGAGTTTGCGGCATTTATGCATCTGCTCAGTGGCGGGGAGTCGGGTAATGAGAGCAAGGTTGCCCTATCGAAATGGGGTTTTGGACAGCTGGTAGCAGTGTGCGTATGGGTGCCTATTATTCTCAAGTTCGCTTGTCTCATGGCTGGTAAGTTGACATCGCTTTCTTGTCTCGTCAAGCCCGAGCTGATAGCTGACATGTTGCAGATGGCGCTTTGCCTGGTTGGAGAAAACGGTTGGGTCAGTTCATCGAGATTACGCAGCGCAAAGAAACAGAACCGGATGGGAACGATGTTGTTATGGAAACTTTGCTTCCATCCAGACCGACCAAGAGGGGCCGGACGGATGAAGTGGAGGGGCGTACTCTAACAGCGAGGCGGTCTTGGGGCAGAACATATGATTAGTCTGGGATTCCGTGACATATACGCAACGCAAGAGACATCTCTGCACACAGAGGTCCAATATCGCCATCGCAATCTGCTGAAACGTGACTTGGTAACATGCGCGTTGCACACGTCTCTAATTCAGTGCTTACTGGGGTTGAATGGGTCAGTCGAGGAGTTGCTGAACTTACCCGGCCAATCAGCTAGCCCATAGAGCCATCCAGGCCTGCGAGCTGAAAGCTCTTGTGAGGCGCTATCGAATTTTAGCGTGTGACGTCTACCTCAAATAGGACTTATATACAGAGCCACCAGACCATTTCTAGAAGAAATCCCCTCAGTCTTCCCGTGTGCATTTTGCGGTTCCTATCTCATTTCGCTCCATATCACTATGAACTCAGAAAACCCCGAAAGAACCTACGCTCGATGGCCTCTCCGAGACGTGCCTGGCACGCCCGCGACAGACGTCCTCCCCATAGGGCCTGAAGCAGACGGAATTAATACCGTTTTTGACGATGATTCACGCAAATTAGTTGATCCGAAGGACTACCGACCTGGAGGAAAATATCATTGTAGGTCCTTGAGGCATTTCAATGTCAACAACCTAGAGTTAGCACAAACCTGACGCTGTATCTAGCTATTGTCAAGCTCCAGATTCGATTTGAAGGCCAGGATGCTAGCGACACGCGTCATGCCCAAGCTACAGGATGGCTAATCATGCCCCATCTCATCGTCACCGCCGCCCATTGCGTTTACGACCATACCCACGACTTCGGCAAAGCTATTCAAGTCCGCGCTTTCGTGGGATATAATGGCAAGAACTCTATTGATAAACCTGGTGTTCAATTTCGCCGGGGTCTCAAGGTGGTTGTTCCGAAAGACTGGATTATCAGTGACACCAACCGCAGATGTGATGTCGCTTTCATAAAAGTGGACGAATTCAGCGATGTCGTGCGTATTGCCCAGCAGCCAACTAATGGAATTGTCGAAAAGATGTTTCGGAGCGTGGTTGGGTATCCTTGCGATAAATCCTTGGGTGATGAACGAGGAGCGCAAATGTTTGAGATGTCCAAAATAACAGATTGCGATCTGTCAAAAACGCCATTCAATTTGCTTGAACACACGATATCCTTTGCAAATGGTGAGAAGTGATCTTTATGAACTGAATTACTCATAATATTGACCGGATACATCAGGCCAATCCGGATCCCCTGTCCTCATCAATGGCGAAAGCAAGGCTATCGGCGTCTCTTCACATGGCACTGGAACCAGGAATACAGCAACTGTGTTTCGAGGTAGATTCGGAACGTACCTCAGCGGCATGTCTGCCGTCATGTTTGCCTTGGAACGTGGTCCGGCTGGCAGCGAAGATATCAGATACATGACGACTGACGGCCGCGCGGAGGGCAGTCTGATAGGGGAGCCCCTTAGTGATGGGAAAGCCTTTTGGGCAATTTTCAGGAAGGTTACCGCCATTGGCCAGAGAGTTGATCATTCGGTGTTACGAACTGGATCGCCTTTCTTGGGCCAGGTGGGTAGTCCTATCGCTGCCGTTGCAGGCACCGCACTCGGCGTGTTGAGTAAACTGGGCGCAGACCCTTCGATCGATATTGGCTCCGTCCATGTCAATTACAGACAGTGTGCTGCACGCGCGATTGTCGCAGAAGCTGCAATGCAGACTCTCATACAGATGGATGCTCACCAGGCGAACGGATTCAAAATATTCGACAAGATAGAGGACCAATTCCCCGAGACGAAGGATGCTGTTCCCAGAGTTGCAAAACTCATCACGCCTGGAATTATTGAGTCTGCGCTTCGGATCTCAGTCAAGGCGCAAGCTGGCTACGAGGAAACGTCTAGGCTTTACCCCAAGCTCCCTCCAGTCAAAGGCTCTCTAAGCGTCGCTGATAAAAGATTTGCTGACGCCTTCACCCGGTACACAAATCAGGGCGATGGCAATGTGATGTCTGAGTTTCTTTCAAACATTGTCAACCTTGGTTTGTCTGCTGGTTCTCCCAAAATGGACGGCATCACCCGAGTTATGGGCGAGTCAGAATTCAGCGTGACCGACATGTCGACTCATGTCGAGATTCTGTGTCATAGAGCTTTAATTGGCGACACTGCTTTGAAAGCTTTCATCGCCATACCCCTCGATCAAATGATGCAGAATGGTCTGTTTGATCACTTTGTTGGTGCGGTTGGGAATGTTGGAAGAACGGTCATTGCAGTCGCTCCTGTGGTTGTTCAAAATATTTTGAACGATCTCAAGCAGCGCCGGTAAGCTTGAATAGACAGCAGTGATAAAAAATGAAAATCAACGAAACATGATTCTATGCATAGTGAGGCTATAGCTCACCGAACTGGAGGCATCCTTCAAATATAGATCAGAATCTTAACAATTTTTTGTATCTCGATTGTTTAATGTATCTGCAGATCACCGCGAGATCGTTGCCAATACCTTTCTGTTCTGTAGATGTTTACCAGGGCTCAGCCTTAGACTTTGAGGCCTTCCAATGTCTCACAGGACTGTTGGAAATGTGCGGGGCTCGAGATACGATTGGTCTGTGTTGCAGCGATCGACCTTTACTACAAGGGATGATCGGCTATGTTGTTATTCTTTTCCATAACTAGACTGGAGGTGTTGGTTGGGTATAGGGCCAGAATTGGTGGCTAGATGCTTCTCAACTGTCAAAGCGGCGGCTTCTCAAAATCTGGAGGAATTTTGGAATTTGACGAATCTAAAGCTTTGAACTAGCATCCGGAACAGAAGTTTCACCTTGGTTAATGTCTAGGTTCGTTAGCCAGCAGCATTATCTCCATCTGAGAATCATGGCTGACAGCTTGAATCAGCAGAGAGAACTTGGTTCCAACAAGGCAGCGCAGCACGAAAGGATCCAAAAACGCAATTGTATATAAACATATGACAGTAACTGTTGACAATATCTGATATGTAACCATGTTATCCAGATGTCCTCCCGGATCAAATGTACACCGGACACAGAAGAATGGAACGTCACGCCCTCCATTTCTCTCATAGACTACGAATCCCTTTCCCTATCTCCCCTGACACCATGTCTCCAAATAAAATCGGCTACATCAGCCCATCGAGACTCAGTTGGCAGGCTTCTCACTCTTTCTGATCTGAAAGCATGAACAAGCGGTGGATACGGTAGGGCTGAATGTCCTTGGGGTCGGGAATGGGAGGCCAGGGCTGAATCTTTACCTCGGGCGGGATGGTGGTGATGACACTGACGCGCTGCGGGTCGTGTGCAAGATCTGGGACCTTTTCCCACGCAATGGTCCACTTGATAGACCCTTTTTCATAACTGGCGTTGACCAGTTTGATGAAATCAGGGTTAAAATCAATTTTTACCGAAGCATTCGGCTCTTTGGGAATTTCAGCTGTGATGTCAAGGCGACCCTCGTCCGAAAGGTAAAGATCCTCATAAGGGCGGATAGTAGTAGTATAGCCTGATTTCTTGTCTGGGTTGCTAGCCAGGGTGAGGTCGTCTACGGCAGCCAGAAGAGACGCAGTAAGATCCGTAGTAGGCTTGGCCCAGTCAAGATACTCAATCTTGATCTCAGAAATGCCAAAGGCGGTCTTGATCAAGACCGTCTCGTTGTTGAAATCGTGGATGGGTAGATGAATTGGAAGTTCGTAGTCGAATTCCACCTCCTTCTCGTGGGGAAGCTTGGAGAGGCCACCACTGTAAGCCAAGACGGCAAACTTGAGTGCGCCCACCCAGATCTCTTGATCAAAGAAGGGCTTGAGGAAGAATCCGGGGATCTTGCCTTTAGCGTGCAGAACGAGCTTGCCATTGAGTCCCTGGTACTTGGCAGTGAGCTCGCTGAACTTGATGGGTACAAGAGAGGCCATTTTGAGAAATGTGAGGGTTTTCTGTGCTGAGGAAAATGAAGTGTCTGATGGTTGATGATAGTTTCCTTTGGTGAGCAGATTTACAGGTATTTATAATAGGTTTGAGAGCACAGGACGGCAGACATGTTTCTCGGTGGCTGATGATCTTCAGCTGAAAGCTTTCCTCAAAGGGTCACTTCATGTGCTGCAATCACAGTGATATGTTGCCATATCCAATATTATTTGAGAAGGTTTGGATATCACATCCGCATATGGTCTCTTCCCCGGCCTCCATTCTCGAACTCAAGAGGCTCAAGTACGACAGGTCTATGAGCACTCTCTCATTCGTCCTTGGCCTACGCTTGGAGTTGCGCACGCTTACCAGAAAGGAATATTCTTCACCGAATTCGGCTCATCCAGCTAGCCACGGGCCGCGGAGGGGCCCGAAGCCGACCGTCCAATGTCTTAGTACCGTACTCAAAAGCGGAATAGATCACCTCGTTCTCGTATCAGATCACATTATTTCGTCAATATCACATATCGTCAAGCGGTAGTTTATGTGATAATGCAGCCTCGTGCACTAGAACGGCCCATGCCGTCCTCAGCTCCGCCCGTTTCAGACGTGGCGCATACTTGAACTACCTTATCAGGTTAGTTGATGAAAGGCCTACAAACTCCATACCCTTTTGTGACAGCCATCGTTCGTTTATACAGAAGGACTCTATCCCGTTATGGCCTGAGAGCGAAACTATTAATTTGAATATTGAGACAATTAGGATTTGGCTGAGCTGAAAGTCTTCCTCTGAGCGTGACAATGTTGATCGCTGATGGAGATGTCTCACCTCCCAGTGGAGCCTTCTATCACATCAGCGCTACGGCCCGTGAGTGGCTGTATTCTTTCTCGGCAATTGTCTAGCCGTTGTCTTCTATTCTCTTCTCTTCACTTCACATCCTACGTCAGGGCTGTTGTTGTAATTGTGCGTCCTGATTTGCTGCACTGTTGCACGCGCTGGGCAGCTATTGCCAGCTGAGATCTCGAAAGGTAAAGAAACTCGGTGATCACAATGAACGGTTTGAGGATTGATGAGAGAGGAATCTTGTGGGGTGTATTCAGTGGCAAAGGCCCAAATATCATTGGTCTGACGGTTGTGCAAAACTCCAGATTACACATTAGCCAAGCAGCCCATTGCCAAGGTCGAGGGAGCGAGTTATTCGACTAGGGTTCCCCGGTTCGGGTAGTAAAATACATTAAGAACAATAATGGTAACCAGGAGATGGGTCATAGACTTAGTTTTAACTGCTCTCTTCGAATGATGGGGAAGGCGGCCAATAGCGCACTATTCGAGTATATGGCTCGTTCGTGTCTCGATGCAGGCTCTGCCCCGTCTAAATTTCTCTAATTGACTAACATAAATTTTCTCATAGTAGGAGTCAAGCCCTTTGCTCACGTCTGCGCTGTCGTCGATTTCACTTTTGAATGATGGATAGGTAGCCAGGTACACCACGACGTCAGTGCTGGCATGCTATATGAGCTCACACTACCCAGCGTCGGGTATCAGTGTTACGACTAGATTTGTGTAGAAACCCAGTGTGCCAATGATAGATTGCAGTTTTGTATTCGAAGACTTGGAGCAGTCTTCCGCAGGCAGCTCCTGCGAGATCCTTGCCCTGCTGGAAATAAAGCCTTAGCATAATTGAAAGGAACAGTTCAGGTTCTATCAGACTCATGGTTTATCATAAACGTTACGTTTCGCTGGTTCTTGGCCATTGTTCTCTGGTAAAGCCCACATAGGGCTCTCGGGAAATGGCTTCGATCAGTAAACAAATATTGTTATTTCGAGAATGCTTTGTTATCAATCTCATCTTATAAAATCTCTCTGGATTAGCGGCGACTTTGTATAATCACAATTCCAACATATCACCAAGTAATTTACAGTGGGATTCCAAAACCTCATGCATAAGCAATGCCGCCAAGGAGTGGCTTGAGGCGGCAGTCGTAACTGTGGTTACACCTGGGCATAATCGCGATTGAGTGCACGGCATTTCGGCCTATAGATTTGCTGGAAATCTGCATTTGTAATCCTGAAAAATGCCCTGTGGTGGCTCAAACACGTAGTTGAATATTATTGGTAGCCTCGTTCTGTACTTTGTACTTGATAGCCACTTCACAAATCCCTCGCGTGAATCTTCTCTTCTCCTCTTATCCTTCTACACTCTAGCAACCATGGCCGAGCTCGCACTAGCTATCATTCCTCTGGGGATAACAGTTACATCTGGTCTTGTTAAGTATTTGAAAGCCTTCAACGACCACGATGACGACCGTACCCGACTTTTGCGTCAGGCTGAGCGTTTTGCAAGCACGTTTCAATCACTTGAAGCCGCCTTAAACCGGTCTCAGCTTGACCCAGAACTTTCTGCCTCGGTATCGCAGGCTTCTGGTTGTCTCAAGGATTGCCAAAAAGCATTGGAAGAACTGGACATCCTTCAACAGAAAATCTTTCCCGCAACCACTAGCATGGTAGCGGCGACATGCCCCGCGCGTACAAAGAACAAGATAAAAGATGGGTACAAGAAGCTCATATATCCACTGCGAAAATCCGACATCGAAAGTCTGGGAGGAGCTCTGGATAGGCTCTCAACAACGCTTGGCTTAGCTCTAGAAATGCTTCACATGTAAGGCAACCAAATCTCTTTTGATCACCGCAGCTGATGAACTCCAGAGACGAAGAATCCTTAACAAGAAAGATTTTGAATGAGCAAATGGCCGAGATTCAGAAAAGCACTATTGTCAACTCCAATACAGCTACAGCTATCCAAGAACTACACCAACCTATCACGAAGATCGATTTGGCAGTCCCCGTTCTGCAGACATCTGTTGATTCTATTGTTCCCCGTGTCGATCAGAGGTTGGATCAGATTTCCTACCAGATTTCTTACCAGCATGTCCAGATGCAAGCTCAAATCGAGGCACTTCTTGATATGGCTGGGCCTGCAAGATATCAGGATCGCCTCGAAACAAACAGACAGCTTTCATACAATCAATCCAGCGAACAAGGCAGCCAGCTTACAGCCAGCGAACCAGAACTGCTTACACTTTGCAAAAGAACTGAGTCTCTGTCTATGTGCTCTTGCAAGCGTCGACGTGTGCGTCAGAGAAAAAGGTTTGCGCTGGGACCTGTGCATTTCACCGAAGAGATGTTATCCAATGTGTGGCACGAGAAAGACTGCGTGTTCTTTAAACTACCATCAGACTACGAAAAGACACGAACCATTCGTTTTACTGGTTTGGCTTCTTTGCTGAGAAAAGGGATTGAAGTGTCATTTTCTACCCGCTTTCGGGCCGGGGTATCCAGTATCAGTCCCTCTTTTACCTACTTTCCAGTGGTTCCAGTGGCTGATGCACGCGTCGCACCAGCATTCCTAGTCATGGATCTTCTTTACGATGCAGCCAGACTCGAGGACATTAATGAGACAAGATCTCGAATAATTCTGAACACGGTGCAGCGAAAGATTCAAGAATTATTTTGCTCGGGAAGAGCAAGTCCCAATGACGTAACCGAAGACGGCGATACCCTACTTCATGCCCTGGCAGAGTCGGTAAGATCGTATGAAGTCAAAGTATAACAGATCATTTGACTGACTTCCTTAGGTATGGCGCTCGTTGATAACTCCGGAAAAAGCAAATTCCCCATTCGTGCGTTTGACTTGTGAGGGTTTGGTCAATTTTCTTGGTGCCGCAGGTACATCTGTCACGGCTCGCGATAATCACGGAAAGTACGTGCCCCCAAAAATACACTGATACCCAACTCAACAATTTTCAGCTTAGCATTGCATGGATTTATCAATGGAACATTTGTTCCTGCCTCCATCTATGGCCCGCTGATTGCTGGAAACGACGTGGCAGATCTCCTCTCCGTGCATTATTCCGCTCTATCTCCTAGGCTTGAAATCCTCAAGTATCACGAGCACAACCCGAAAGTGGCAGAGAGTAAGTTCCACCATCTTTTTCAGCCGTGGCCTGCCACCCCTTCTATGGTCCTAGAACACTTACAGCGTGTATCAGTTCAGTATGGTCCCTTGAGCTTAGCAGTCATTCGAAACAATCTGCCAGAAGTGGAGCGACTCACCTCGACACAGCCACACATGCTCGAAGAGTTAAGTGTCTACAGGGAGACGCCCTTACATATAGCCATACACAGGCCCGAAATCTTGAAAACACTGACCAAGAAAGTGAATCCCGAAGTTTGGATTCCACCGGACGGTTATGGGGCGACTGTTCTTAACTATGCAATGCGAGCCAGTCGGGAGATTTGTAACCCAGGAAAGGCTTTGGATGATTCATGTTGCCCTTGCACATTACCGCTTCGGATTATTTTAGCCTCTGGATGTCCCATTATACCTCACCGCGATTTCCATCCGGGCTATCGTGGTTACTTCTTCGAAGCTTCTCCTCACTGCAAAACACTCCTGGCAAAGGAGTTGCGGATTCGTCGTCAGCAGCTGCGGGACTTGGCCCTGAACAAACTTTCAATCACAGAGTTGAGAAACTTTACAACCCTGGACGAGGTACCCGACCTTGAAGCCATCGGGATGGATAGGTTGCTTCGCCAAAAAGGAATTCTTGGTCTGGGCCCCTTGTCGACTTTCGTGAATGGGTATCTGCCTCAACGGCAGGGACAAGATGTTAGGTACTATTCTAGGTCAATATTCTTCGACCTAAGAACTCCAGAAGATGCAGATCTCTTCCTAGACTCCGGCTTCAAGATCATCTCCACTGATCAAGATTATACCTCTTCACTGGACAGAACACTCCATAACCAGGATTGGGCATGGATTCGTTACATTTCACTCGAGTATGCAATATGGCTATTTCAACACCAGGCCCCGCTATGGAAATGGCATTACAGGTTCACTAGCCCGATGCCTTCCGTTTTCGTTCTTGCAGACATTCTCGGTATTGAAGACTACAAATGTGCGGGCCAGGATAACATAAGTAATAGGGCAGAACATCACCTGTTCGAATCTGTCTTGATTGACAAATGCTATTGTCTGTGCTCACCCGATGGCTGTACCCCCTTTACCTTGAGAATGAAGTGGCTCGCACATCCCCACGAGCAGGTTGAAGAGCTAACACCTCACGAATATGGCACACAATTCGGTTCTTATGCGGAAATATATGGCAGGTGCTTGAGCCTGAGCCATCACGTTATCATGGTGCGTCAAGCAACATTTGCTGCGCTAGATTTCAGACATACCTGTTTGGATAGGCCTGGATATAGTTGTTTCTCGAATGATCCCAATTGGGTGTATTTTATGGGTCCAGTGAAAGAACTGGAACCAGACGAGATAGAGCTTGAGACTCTCAATGTAGATGGAGAGGCAATGAATCAGTTGGAGGAAGTGGTCTCCATGTTTCAGCACTTAGTGCTATCCGGTCGCCAAACGACTGTCTCAAGCAAGAGTGACACTCTTGATATCGATTATTCAGCATTCAACGATCCAGCCGCCCTTGGCATAGACGAACTCTATTACCAGCGGATTTTAGAGTTTTGGCGTCACATTTGGGTAGATAGGATTCAGGTTGCTCTGGATACTGTTGCCAAAAGTTGGGAGACCAAGCTTGATGGGCAGCATGATCCTGTCCAACTTTCGACTTGTGAGGAGGCAGGTGAAGTAACAAAAGGCAGCAAGGAATTTGATGACGATGCGATGTTCAACAGAATTATTCAGCGGATCCAGGATATCTAAAGAGTACCATGCTAGGGTTAATGTTATACAATTGGATGATTTTCCTCCCTATACAGATTCAGGCAGTTCTCCCTCAATATTTTGCAAGACGACTTCCATTAATCACAGTTGACACTTGGATGGGAAATATTAGAACCAGCCACCACATGTACTGGTGCTCTTCCTTTGATGTCTACAGCTATCAAATGTAATACCAAGCATAGAATCATGGCCAAGACAGTGTTAGATGAAGTTGGAGCCTATTCAGGTCATCGCAGCCTAAATCTAGGACTTTAGGTTTCTAACTTTGCTTGATTAGGACTTGGTTCCGCACTACAGATGCGGTGCCATTCCGCATAGCCAGCTGATATGCCGATCCCAGTCGCCCTAGGGGAGGAAAGAAAACGCAGGATCTTGATCCTAAATGACAAAAAGACTTGGGTAATATAGCCTAAGTTTGGGATAACCTTTAGTAAGTTTATTTTGACACCCCAAATTAAGGTTCGCTGTTTTCTTGCCCCCCCCGAGGTCACCTAACGCTATCAAATTATCGAGTTTCCATGCTATAATTACCGGCCTACCCCCCAACACAATGCCATGCGGAAATTCGACCCTCCCCACAAACTTTTTCTCAGCACAACAGATCGCCCACCACCACTATGTCGCTCGAAAATACCGATCCTCTGGCTGGACTTGATTCCATTGACTGGTCTAAACTCAACCACACCTATGGGCCAGCCGATGATGTACCTCATATTCTGAGGGAGCTTCAGTCTACAAATCCCGACGTCTACAAAACAGCGCTTGATTCATGCTGGTCCAACATCTATCACCAAGGCACCCGCTACAGTGCTTCCGTTGAAGCGATTCCCTTTCTATATGCTTTGCTTGATAGCCCAGCAACCAAGGACCGCGAGGTCATATTATTCCTGATTGTCAGTCTTGCAATTGGCAATCCAGACTGGGCGGTTCCTAATGGGATCGACATCAAAGAATGGGAAGAGCGTATCGCGCGTATGGAGCCCCCAAACCGTGGGTATGCCATGCATGAGCTCAAAGCTTACGAGGCTGTTGAGCGGGGACTGTCTTCGATGGTCCGTTGCTTGAGTGAGAATTCAGCGAGCTTGCGAGCCAATGCGGCTCATGCTTTGGCATTCTTCCCACGCCACTCGGATGCATCGGTCATAGCTCTCCTGGATTTGCTGAGTCGAGAGACAAACGATAATGTTCGTGGGACAATTGTACTTGCGCTTGCCATCTTGCTCATTCGGGCGGATGATGATTCAGAGAAAGGAAATGTCATTGAGAAGATCCAGGAGTCCTATGCGCCTTCACCAAACGGAGAAGCGGACGATATCTTCAAATGGTCTTGCGTGGCTGCACTCTTGGTATTAGGTTCAAAGGAAGATGGGTTAGTTGAAACGGTGCAGCGTGTACACGAGGATGAAGCGTACCTATCCAAGTTGGAGGCAAGCATTGATTCTAGTTCTTGGTTTCCGTTCGCTACATTAGGTCTACGGGAATTGGCCACTTCCATACTAGAGAGCCATCAAAAATAGTCAGGACGTCGTTGAGCTCAAGTTAAATACCAGGTAGTTATTCAATGCGGCCTGTTGAACACTAAAACTACAGCTTCTCTTGCAGCTTGCTCTCCGAATCAACATTGCCCTGTACTTGTGCCCGTCCACTTATTCTTCTGTCCACTCCAGTACTTCTTGCCAAGATCAGGATCAAGGAAAAGTCAGAAATCTGATAGTTACACACCTTCGAAGCTCCATACAAACAGGGTCAAAGCCTAGCTTCCTGTGTTTGGGGCGTCACAAACATCAGAGTCAGACAAGGTCTGTCCAGGCGCCGCAGCCATGTTCAGTTCATAAACCGACCCATCAGGCAACGTAATCGACTGCGAGAATGCCCTCCTCTCCGGATTCGACGAGCAAGCCATTGCAACCATCTGGGTCATCAGATCTACTTGACAGTAATCCAACGAACACTGTTCCACTGGAGGGGGGTTATCCGACTTCTTCTCAATAAGTTTGAAAATGCCCGTGACGACAAAATTCTGTCCACCTACGCCGGCAAAGTTTGCCCAGAATGGCCGGTTCAAGGTGTCCAGTACCTGGGGACCGTATTCTCTGACCTTGTTGAGAAGATACTGGCCGAGCTGATACAGAGGTGATCCAAGAACCTGTGCGGCGGCCTTGGCGCATGCTAATCCAGTGGCGCAGGCAGAAGAGATATCTCGGTTGAAGAGATTCACTTCAAGGGAAGGAGGAGGCTCATTGTTTTCTGAACGCTTAGCCAACCAGGCACCCTTGATGTGAACTACTGAGGGTTAGAATGGGAAGATACTAAGGGTCTTTGACCTACCAGTGTCATCCCAATCCTCAGGTGTAACGCCAGCAAACAAGCCGTCTGAAACTTCATGGTATCTATATATCTTGCCCAGAGATCTTCCATAGTTACCATGCTTGATTGGGTCAACGAAAGAACGTCTCTCAATCGATTCCAGGGGGCTAGAATGGACAAAGGCCGACATGAGAATGACAAGGGAAGCAGCATTGAGGTATCTCATGATAAGCATGATGAATAAATTTGGTTGTAAAGAGTTGAGTAAGGCTAGGAGTTGTAGGTAAAATGTCTGATGAAAACGATAAGTATCTTAAAAGACTTGAGATGAATGGCATTGAGGTTTTATAAAGATTCACCAAATAATAGTCTTTTCAATAAGCAGTCATGAAATACATGTTCAGAAAAGGTCCTGTGTAAGTCGTTCGGGACCGAACTAAATGATATACCCGAACTGATCGACATACATACGATGTAACCATGAATTTATGAGAGAACTTGTTCGGGACCGAAATAGACTACCGTTTCCGAACTGATCGGCATACACATATGATAACTAACCAATCCATATAATACGTTAGAACCCAAGATCATCGTGAGCTTCAACAAGTTCCATGACAACTGGCCTACGCTTGGATGTTTTACTTGGTTGCCTATTTGTCTACCTGCTAAACTGCGTTAGACTACATGATCGCTAAAGTTAATCAGGATTTTCCTGTGTGTTGGCTTCATATTTCTCGTTGAAACGTCATAAGCTTTAACCATATGGTCAAGCGTAAAGGCTGCGAACAAAGGTGATGAATGAGAACACGAGATGTATAGGTTTTAGGTATCAATCAGACTACATGACCACTATAGGATCCAATGGTTTCGAGCTTTCACTCTGCTCCTTGCGTATTAGACAAAAGACTCGCCAGAAAGCATAACGACTGTTGGATTCAATGACTCCTGTATTGCTCACCTCCACCCTGATGGTTTACTGCGCTTTGATGTTCTACCTTGTTTTATCCCGCAAGTAGAAACATGATTGTCGTGGGATTAATATTGGCTTTGCAGATTATGTGCGCTTTGACATTGCCTTGATTTTATGCCTCAGTAGTATACATAGTATACATAGTCAATGTAAGGTTTAGTAACTACTTCAAAGTGTATCTCAACTTGGGACGATTTATTCTGTTGCCTGGTGTAAGGTGCCTGATTACAGTGAAAGATCGTCAATTTAGAGTTCGTAGGATTCTGGGGTAAATATAAACTATACCTATGTAAGGCAGTGATGTTGTAGCAATGCCGATCCTACAATCTAATAGGTCAACTTTCTAAATGCCGGGCTATGATGTAAGTCGGCCCTAATAGTATGCCGTCTTGGCATTAATGGAACTTTTGCAAGCTTAGAGCCGATTACATACTGTCAAGTATTTCAGTTATAAACTAGTAATCTCGATGCTGAAATCTCTGGATGTTGTATAAAAGGCGTCGGCATAACCGTCGACTCAAGGGCTGTCCAAGTCACAGAGCACCACTTCTAACTCACTTGACAAAGCATACAGATTCACAATATCACTTCTATATCCATCTTTAGACTTAAACCCTTTCAAATTTCAACATGCAGTATAAGAGCATCCTTTCTCTTATTGCTTCCATCTCCCTCACCCAAGGATTTGTCATCCCCGAGGGTCTGAAAAATGGCATCTACTCCGTCAACAAAGACAAGAACGGCAATGAGCAGATCGAATATGTCTCTGACTTTGAGCATTCTACAAAGTCCAAGTATCGCCGTGTTCCTCTTCCAAGCGGAGAGATTGGGGTAAGTAATTTCTTGATCCGACAATTTACCAACTCAAGGCTTGACATATAAAATAGTGCACCGGCGCAGGGCTGGACTACAGCGACCTATCCGGAGCCCAGGTTCAGCTGTATAACTACTGCGGGTCCAGCGCCACTATGCCCTCGAAGCTCATGGTCTTTGTCCATGGCACAGCCAAGGCGTATATCTGTAACTACGCGGATGCGGGTAAGAATACTTGCGCTGACCACGAGGCTAAAGCGGCGTTTGCCTCGCTCTCTGGGAACTGCGGAAATCCATCTTCGCCACTTGGCGGCTGGTATGTTTCTCTAATGTCGAAAGATAGCATTCAGTTCTAACTATATTATAGGTATTTCTTGAAGGATTGGCAGAAAACTTATGGTTATGATGCTGCGGGTGCTGATGTTTGCGGTAATCTTTAAACTAAAGATTGGCTTACTTTCACGTTTGCTCGCTTCGGTTTGGCATATCTTAGGTTTTGTTGTGTGTTGCTTATTGAGTTACTTCTTGGAGACGCGGATGTCAGCCGCACGTTTTGATGTATATACATACTACATAAACTCCATGCCTCACTGCCATTAGCCTTGAGAAGCGCTACTGGAGGCCAAGAAGTGGCTTTCAGTCAAAAGAATTGCCCTGCAGTGTCAGATACTGGCTTGGCCAGATATATTAAATAAAGAGGTTATCTTAACTTATTAAAGGGCGACCTAAGCTTAGGATAGTTTACCTAGATCTCTTTGTCCCTTAGGACCAAGATCTTGTGTTTTATCGTGGCGCATCAGATAAGTGCAGAAAATGCGACCGCATCAGTCCGGCGACCCCTCAATAGCTACGCTTTTTACTTATACATGTTCACCTGTTCCTCCGTCCACTCCCAGTACTTTTTGCCAAGATCAGGATCAAGAAGATCTTTGCGGCATGGCTCGACCTTTCCAAAAGGAGACACTATCCACGGGATACAGTTAGTCATCCAAGTCGCAAATTATTGCCGTGTATTGTCTGTCATCTTAACTGACAAAAGACTTACCCCAACAGCCGTTTTCCTTCTCTGTGATGGTAGGAGAATGGCTTGCAAACAGTTGAGTATAGGCTCCGTTCTTGGGTGCGTGAGCGATAAGTTTCTGTGCGTCTAGCATCAGTATCCTGTCTCGACATCTACGAGTTGTCAACTTACGAAGATAGCAAGCTGCATCCTCGGCATATTCTGCTGTAGGTTGGTCACAAAGTTACCAGGATTCAGAGCCTGAAGACAAAAGTTAGTTCCAGGCATCTAACAAAAAAAGGATATGGAATCACGAACTATGCTGATGATGCCTTCACCGGCAGTCCTTCGAGCGAACTCGACAGAGTGCAAGACATTTCCAGCCTTACTCCTCGAATACTTCGGCCAGATCCCTTCTTCTTTGTGATAGTCCATGTTCGTGAAGTCGATAGCTGGGGTTGGAGCACCATCAGCAGCGCTAGAAGACACCCAAATGACACGAACAGAGTTCTTGGGGGCAATCTGGGCTGTAGCAGCAATAATAGGATGGAGGAAGTGAGTAAATAGGAACGGGGCGAGGTTGTTCACGCCAATTTGCAACTCGTAGCCTTGTACTGTCTTAGACCCCTGTGGAGGTACCATCACACCAGCGTTGTTATACAGGACATCGAGGCGGCTCTCCTGTGCGAGGAATTCTTGGGCCGAAGCCTTGATGGTAGTGAGGTCGTCGAGAACCAGCGGTAAGAATATCATGCTTCCGGTTGAATTTGGGTAAGCTGCCTGGATGTCTCTTATAACCTCCGCAGTCTTAGACTTGGAGCGAGCGGCCATGTAGATCTTGCCATTCTTCTGGTATAGAATTGAAGCAAGCTCTTTTCCCAAGCCTCCAGAAGCTCCGGTTATGAGAAAGACCTGATGAAATTATATTAGATAAAGTGCAGGTGTATGTCGAATCTATTAGCTTACCCTGCCTGCTTGGTCAGGGAGGTTCTTCTCTGTTAGAGTTGGCTTGTTGGGAATGATGGTGCTTCGACGGACACTCATGGTTCGTAGTCTTTTAGATGGTGTTTTTCGGTGGTCTAGTGGTCTCAGTGCTGATGACGTGGGTACTAATTAATGATGATGTAAGGGTTGATGAGTTTTGCGAATATCTTGATGGAAGTGTTCGGAGACTACTCGGGCAGGTCTCAATCTTATATAGGCGGCTCGTAGTCAATGGTCCAGATCAAAATGGGTGTCTGCCCTGAATTTCCATTGTATTATACCAATGCTGAGTAGGCGGCCGCAATGGAGCGCGTCGATCCTGACGGTCACTCACCCGCTCGAGAGCGCCACTTGCGATGATGCGGATTTTGCGGCCGCACTCCGCACTCCGCTGCAACACGTTTCTGAAAAGGCGACGAGAATTACGGCAAGAAATTGGCACGCTTTTTTCGTCTTCTTCTCATATCGGACTTGATTTTCGGAGATATTCTTACATTATTTATCTGGTTATCTGGAATGAGACTAAACTCCTCCCATTGTTACGTCGTCCTAGCCTCTACCCTTGCTGTGACGTCGTGAACCGTCAGCATCTCGCGATACGTACTACCAAGCCTCCATCTCGAGCTCATCGTATCCAGAAACACATCCAAGTCAGCAGCAGCCGTGCGGTAAACTTCATTCCCGCCTTCGCCAAGAAGCCAGTGGATTGTTGCCGCACCAGCATAGATAGAGTCCAAGATGAAAGGGCTCACGTTGGACATTAAGGATATTCCTACAGTTGTGAATGCTGGTAGCAGTTCCATACCCAGAGTGTGTAGCTGTTCGCTTGCCTGTTCGATAATACGCATGGATTGCCTCTGAAGCTCGATCTCATTCTGTGTCTTATCCCCGGGACTCTCTACATACCCAGGCTCTGCACTGATCTTCTCAGGGCAAGTAAAACGATCGAGGGTGACAAAGAGCGCCGATCGGGAGATACATCGAGGAGCGAGAAGGGTAAGGCCTTTCTCGGGACTGAGATCTGGAGTTTCATTATCCACGACTGTTGCAAAAGCTCCCAACTCTCCTACAAGAGACATGATTTCTTCGATACGAGAACTTGTCATGGCTGAGTTGTCTCGGGCGTAGTTTATGGCGCGTCCGAGATACATCGAGGCTTGACATAGTCTTGAGAATGGAGATTGCTGGACTTGATACGATATTGAGGTTGAGTGACTGACGGCCACATTTACCTCGCCGCGGTCCTACATGCGTGTCAGTCGCTATAGTGTAAAGGGTGTTGAAATTGTGTTGACTGACCCATGCGTCATCATCGACAGGCAGTTTACACTGCGGATGGGCATCAGGAAGTAAGCAACGCTTTCTGCTTCCCAGTGACACGAGCTTATCGAGGATGTAGATACTCCACCATACTCTCCTCCTCTCTTCAGCCTCTGTCCATGTTGTCTAAAGACATGTAAGTTTCTTTTCCCCTTCTTACTCCACGGCCCTTCTTAACACCGATTATACGTACCACTTGACCCAATGGAGAATAATCACCAGGAGTGATGCCCAGAATATCAGAGTAGCGCGCACACGACCCAATAGTCATCCAAGCTGCCGGATAGATCGCATGAGAATACTCATACAAAGCTACGAGGATCATAGCCTGAAGGCAGAGTAGTGATACAACACCATTGGTCTCCAGACTAGCGAGGAAGCTTTTGGCTGTATCGTACAAGCTTGAGTCGGTTATGTCGATAGCAGGAGTCGTCACAAGCTTCATTCCCAGGAACAGCATGGCGAGATCGGGGCCTGCATTTTGCACTGGTAGACCCATATCCATCCTCTTTTTTGATATCATAGGAAACCAGGTGTGAATCGTCGCAAAGTAATTCTGCGATACATCCAGAACGACGTTGCCTTGGCTGAGAAGAGCGAGGACGGGCTAGGAAGAGTTAGATCACTGGGCGACATATATAACAAGACAAGGAATCAGTTGCTTTAAGCCAGAAACAAGTGATGATTGGGTACTAGAGGTAGCATACCGCAGGAATGACGCCGCTGGGAGCAGGCAGCCTGGCATGAGACCATACATAACAGTCAACATCGAGAAACATAGATGCCGGAAAACTCGTCTCCGATACTAAACCAGAAAGTTCGACAGTGGAGTACGCAGGCGTAAACCCGATGGATTGAGACGATGAATTGATGCTATTCGACTCGATGCTGTGCGCATCGATGGAGTCGTAGAATGTCGCGCCTGGCGTTGATCCCTGTTCCAACAATGGGCCTGAGATTGGGCTCAAGATATGCTGCTCCGTAGCTTTCGGAGAATTGGCCAGACGATTCTCAAGCTCACTGAGACGCGTTTGCATCATACTCCAGTCACTAGCAGTTGGCTGGAACTCGGTCGCGATGCCATACTCGCAAAGGCGTTGAGTCCGCTTGCATAAGCTACACTCTGGAAGAGCTTTGTCGCAACGCCGCTTCTGTTTTTTGCAGGCTTTGCAGGCTTGCTCACTGCGGTTTGCCATGTCTCAATTTTCGTTGTGTATTACTCATTCAATTGATTGATCGAGATGCGGATGTTAGCCGCACATTAAAGATAAGCAATAATCGCGAGTCACTCACTACGTAACTCCATGCTTTTACCGCTGTCGGACTTGAAAGGCGGAGATGAGTGCGGAAAATGCGGCCGCATCAGTGGGGCTAACTCAACCCGTCTAGCCCGTCAATCGGTCACTTCCGTCTGTACTCCCCTTGGGGAGCAAGAAAACGTTTAGGATAACAAAATAAACTCCTATAGAAAATATCCTAAACTCATCCTAAAATTTTACCAAGTTACCTAAATCTTTTTATCAGTTAGGCTTAAAGTCTCGAGTTTTATTTCCTCCCCTAGACTCCGTAGCTGCTACCAGTACCAGATAAACAACTGTGGCTCCCTTACAGCGTAAAATGTAATCAATGTGCTAGAGTCTTTTGCGGACAGACTGATCTGAGCTGCTTGACAAATGCAACAATGTCGCGCTGTTCTGTGGCCATGCTGACCCTTGAACATCCTCCCTTTAGAGAGCATTCATCATCCGTATCTTGTGGCAGGATTGAGAAAAGAGACGCCACAACTCGATCGTTCTATAAATAAATAGAGGCTTCGCAAGTTCACTTATTACATTCTTGCTTGATCGCGTGGCGCCGGAGAAGCCGCAAAGTCAACTTCGTTGTCTGGAATGCTAGCAAGCTCAATTAAAGTGTCTACCCTACAGCAAGCGAATATGCCTTCAATTGCACTTTTTCCTAACTTGTTATGCTCTCTTCTCCAGCGAATGATCTGTCTTTAGTTGCCACTTGTGAGTAAAATTGTGTTCTTAGTAAAAGGTTCATGAGTCTCGAGATATTTGCATGATATGTTGATCTTGTGACGTTGCTGCTTGCCGCCATTGGGTGAAGATGTCACACAGCGGAAATTTACACTCTTAAGCTAAAACATAAAGTTATCTCGCATGACAACATCACGGGCGAAAGCTCAATCAATTCCATCGCATAAAATTCTCCTAAATAATTGCCACATTTCTAGACAATGCTGGCCGATGGAAGACCACAACCTCAATCTCGATCTGTTACTGATCATCAATTGAAAACACAATTATACGATGATCTTCCATGATCCTCAGTCCACAGCAGCGATCGCAATTACATCATCACCAAGCTCCAGTGCCGAAGCAATGCACGTGGGGTCGAGCTTTGGTCTCGTACCGCTAAGATTATCTCAACAAACACGAGCATGACCTTCACCGACACTGCTTTACGAGATCCCCTAAGACAAATATCGCAGTGAGGTGAAATGCAGGGGCAAGGGACAAACAATAGTTCCTGTTGATCCGCTCGTATTGCCAGAAGCTCGTAACTGCTTCGGGCACCAAATGCGCAGGGGTATAAATCTAAGAATAAATCACGCGCTGATTCGCGGGAAAAGCATCCCACTAAACTTGTACCGGTTAAAGCTTCGCCATAGCTCTCGGGGTTCCCCAGGTCTCGAAGGGGCTGGGCGGAAAAATAAGACGGGAAATCGGCAGATGGTGTCACTCGCAGAAATGCCTGGACTTTTCTGTCATGCCATGGACTGGGGGTTCTAGAATGTGAGGCTGGGCCTAAGCCTGGATCAAACGTTACCGTCAACTGATCAGCTTGTAGTATCGGCTAGAGCGAACATCAGAGCTCAAGACTATGGAGCCGATGATCCGAGAATTATGAAGTCATGAGTCTATTAATACCTTTTTGCTCTTTTGCGAGATCTATAAAGACTCACTGATCAACCTGCGATAATCAACATTCTCATCATCAATCATCTCATCTCATCTTCTCTACAAACACTCTACACTCACAATAACCAACTCTTCACATAACCAAACAAACCACTCTTCCCACTTACAACTCTTCCACTTTCAACCATCAAAATGAAGTTCACCGCCGCTCTCATCGCTCTCGTCTCCGCCACCGGCGCAGTCGCAGCCCCTGCCCCCGCCGACTCAGTCTCCATGATGGCCGCCTCTCCCCAGTGGACAATCCAGTCCCTGTCCCGCTCATGCGACAAGGCTGACACCACCTGCACCTGGAACTTCAAGATCAACACTGGCAGCGGCGCCGCCACCGCCTGCAAGTACGTCGTCAAGGGCAAGCCCGCCTCCAAGGCCAACGGCGGCCCTGCCAAGTGCGGCACCTTCACCA
This sequence comes from Fusarium tjaetaba, assembly GCF_013396195.1. NCBI lineage: Eukaryota > Fungi > Ascomycota > Sordariomycetes > Hypocreales > Nectriaceae > Fusarium > Fusarium tjaetaba. The sequence goes on from NW_023501472.1 coordinate 56,333, forward strand.
TCACCTCTGGCTGGAGCGGTCAGTTCGGTGCCGACAAGGGCTTCACCACTCTCTCGGTCGTCAGCAGCAAGAAGCAGATCATCTACCCCAGCTACACTGATAAGCAGCTTGCTGGTGGCAAGGTCGTCAAGCCTGACCAGAGCTACTCCCCCGCTGCTCTCCCTTAAGCGGTTATGAGATTCACGACTTAGAAGGAGGATATGATTTGGAGGATGAGCGATAGTAATGTTAATACTTAGAGGGTGGATTAGAAGCACATATATCAATCAGTATAGACTAAACAATCTGTTACACACCACTTTATGACCATCCAATCTCGGTGACCTCAATGACTCAACTTTCCGCTACATGTCGCAAGCTGCGGCTCAAAGTGTACAGGTAATCGCATCTTTGCCGAATCATGCAGACAAATCCCCGATAAGCCTTCGGCAATACCCGCCGATCGCCAAGCAATCACATCAGATGCGGGGTCACATCAAAAAGGGCGCAAGGCGGGAGAAACGTGGACACCAAGATCTTATCAGATCAATCTAACTCACACCATCACCAGATTGCGTTAACTGAAGCGCTTGACTTTTTCCATTCGCAATGGTCTTTTACCCGCCATCATGGGTGCCAGACCTGCCCATTGGTACCTCAAGACCTGTCTCACTCTCAAGACTTCGCTAATTTGTTCAGATCCTCCGAACTCCATCAGCGTCCCCGAGTTCATGAGCTCGGAAGAGTATGGCCGGTATTCCATTGTGAAAGCGCGACGACCATACACCTGTGGACTTACTGGAAAGACGCGTACCGCTGAAGAGGTTATTCGTAGAGAGGATCTCCTTGCTCGGGGTATCGGCAAAGCTCTACAGTTTGACTCGCAATCCGGGTCGGAATGGGATCGCGTCTGCGTCATATTCTCTCTCAATACGGTAAGATGACTGATTAATAAAAATGCTGAATAATTTGGGCTTACTCAGAGACAGATTGACTACATACCCCTCACACATTCCATTCATCGCCTCAATGGTATCGCCAGTCTGAGCAGCGCAGCCCTGTCGGCGTCGGAGTTGGAACATCAGCTCCGAGCCTCACGCGCAAAAGCAATTTTTACTTGTGTGCCCCTTCTGGATACTGCACTCAAAGCTACAGAGGCAGTTGGTATCTCACGAGAAAATGTGTTTCTTCTTCCAGTGCCTGGCGACTCCAGCAGGCACGGATTCAAGACAATCGATGACCTGATTCAGGACGGAGAGAAATTGCCACCGTTACCGCCGCTACAATGGACGAAGGGACGAGGCGCTCGACAAACGGCTTATCTGCTGTATTCAAGCGGAACTTCTGGTTTACCTGTAGGACTCACGCCCTTGGGAGGTATCCTTCGCTAACTGTTTGGAAGAAACCGGTCATGCTCTCGCACTACAACATCATATCCGGCATCATACAAACATGCACATTCGACTCGGTCTCTCGAAAAGCCGATGGTGTCGACACGCAAGTGATGCTCGGAGTCTTGCCATTCAGTCATGTCTTTGGGCTAATGCTTATCACTCATCTGGGGACATACCGCGGCGACGAGATCATTGTCATGCCTCGCTTTGAGTTTGAGCCCTTCTTGGCTGCAGTCAGTCGCTTCAAGATACACCAGCTTCCAATTGTACCGCCGATCGTGATACAAATGCTTGACAGAAGAGAATTGTGCAGCAAGTATGATTTGAGCAGCGTCAGGTTTGTGTATACAGGCGCTGCACCGCTTGGAAAAGAAACGGTTGATGATCTGTTGAGTCTGTACCCGATGTGGCGCCTTGGTCAAGGATATGGTAAGATACCTGATCTAATTGTGTCTAGAGTAGCTGCTGACACGCGAACAGGAATGACAGAGACGGCGACTGTCTTTATACAAAGCAGCGAGCATGATACGCAAGTTGGCACAACAGGATCATTACTTCCAGCAGCCAAGGCCAGGATCGTCGACCCAGACGGTAAAGAGATTACGGAATATGAAAAGCCAGGTGAACTGCTGATTCAGAGTCCAACGGTGTCACTTGGCTACTTTAACAATCCAAAGGCCACCGCCGAGACTTTCTTTGAGGATACAGACGGTCGCTGGATACGAACAGGGGATGAGGTGCTGGTTCGCATGTCTGAGAGCGGCAATGAGCATTTTGTCGTTGTTGATCGAGTCAAGGAGCTTATCAAAGTCAAGGTTCGAGACCGTTGTAACGTGTGCGCTTACTTAGACCCGTCACTGACTATAAGAGTAGGGCCATCAAGTCGCGCCGGCAGAGCTTGAGTCACATCTTCTCACCCATCCCGATGTGAGTGACTGCGCAGTCATCCAGATTCCCGATGCACGAGCTGGTGAAGTTCCGAAAGCATTCGTGGTCAAAGCAGAACAGGCAAATAAGTCTGATGAAGACATTGCGAGGGATATCCAGCGATATGTTGAGGAGCATAAAGCTAGGTATAAGTGGCTGAAGGGCGGTGTTGAGTTTATTGATGTGATACCGAAAAGCCCGACTGGGAAGATCTTGAGACGAATGCTGAGGGATAGGGAGAGGGAGGCTAGGAAATCGAGAGGAGCAAAGTTGTGAGGTCGCTGACATGCTCCGAGAGAACATTCAAGCATAGATAGAACGACTTATACTTCGGATTATCGACGAATGGATTTTCATTACATTGTATCGTAAAACATCAAGGCAGTTACATAACTTGAGAACATTTCACCTCAGCAACAATAAGACGCAAACAACTACAGCGCAGCCTCAATCTACAGCTCCTCGGTTCCCTCAGTCTCCTCATCTCCTCCAGCCTTGACCTCCTTCTCAGCACCTTGCTTAGAAGACCTCTGAGCGTGCACCTCAACAGTGATGTGGTCACCAATCTGCACCTTGCCACCATACCCAAAGGTATACCTTGCACCATCAGCCGCCTGCTTCCCCTTACCCCAGTTGCTAAAGTCAACAAGGGCATCTACTCCCGTTAGCTCAAAACCTTTCACACCCTGTAATCAAACTTACCTTCACATGCATCCTTGCCGAGCTCAACTTGGCTTCCCGCAAACAAAGGCGCCAACCACGTAACAACACCCGGCGCAAAGAACGCACTCCCGTTAATCTCAGCGATGAACTTGCGCTCCATCTGCTTACCCTCCTTGACTAGCTCCTCATGATACTTGCGCACCGCCCAAGGCAGCTTCTTGTAATCCATGCGCATAACCCTGAACCCATCGGGATGCATGAAGCGATCGAAGTCACCAGGGTACGGAAGATCACGACCGTCATCTGTCTTCCAGTGATTGTCGAGGAACTCCATCGCCCAGGCAATTTCCTTAGGTGCGCGCGAGGGATCTCTAACGGTGTAGATCTCAGCTTCGAATTGGGAGCTTACGCGACAATCTGTTTTCCATAGATTCTTTTCGTGCGTGGCGTCTGCGTTGCGGATTTGATCCATTAATGCGTGGGCTTTGGCTGTGTTGCCGTTGACTTGGGCTTCAGCTGCCTGGCGCATTATATCGAGTCTGGCGGTGTCGCCGATCTGGATGTCGATGAGCTGCGCCGTCGCCTGCGAGGCGAGGACGGAGAGGATCGCGGTAGTTGGCTTCATTGTTGCTGGTGGTGAGATTGTGAATGGAAGCGGTGACAGGCTGACAAGGCTGGGTGTGAATATTTATCGCAACGTCGCTCGGCCATTTCCAGATGGAGAAATTACCGGTTCAACCGGTGAACCAATGATTTATAGTGGGATTAGCTGTTGGTGCCCCGGAGCGGGTTATTGATTTTACTGTTTGATAAGGCTGACACGGACGGCGCTTAGCTCGAATTGAGGTGGCACAGCTCACGATAAGTGTAAGATCAATCCACGCAGTTATGGTAGCACTAATGCTAGGCAGTAGTGCCCATGCACGGCCTGAGTCATAGAATGCTCTTGTAATTTAATCACAAAAGACAGGAAACTCGGACGGTTCGTCCATCATCCTCCAAACATTCATCTCAAACCTCAACATGTCTGATCAATCACCTTGCGCGATTCTTTCAGAGTCCATCGACATTCCCCGCATCACGTCTACAAATCAAGAGTCAACACTCAATTACTACGGTCCTGTTAGTGGCTCACTTGCTACTGAGGCAGCAAAATTTCTCGCCTGCCATACTGACGCAGTAGAGCAGGAGTTAGAACCAAAAATCAAGGCGTTTCTTGGGATCACGCAAGCCGACTGTTCGGGAGGCGCCGAAGAGAAAAATGCTTGCTGGCTCACCATCCGCATCACAAAGCCTTGCACCGCATACAAAATCCCGCGGTGGCACCAAGATGGTCCTATGTTTGAGTACGACAAAGGACGCGAAGATGTCGTGAGAAGCAAGTATGCGCTTACGTTACTCGGGCCATCCACGCTCATGCTGCAGCCAGACGAACATGTCTTCAAGACGCAGCATGAAGCGGAGGCGCGGTATGACTGGTGGCAGAATAAAGCCAATGGTCCTGAGCCCTCTGAGGACGAGATGTACGACGCAGACGATCTATTGCGGGACTCGCTTGGCAATGCATTCAAAAACGCTCCCAGAGTTCAGGTTGGCCATGGTCAAATCGTGCGGTTTAGCTGGGGACGAGATGACAGCCCTGTGCATTCAGAGCCGGATCTTGTTTCTGATAGGGTATTTATGACAGTGCTGTATGGAAGTGACTCGGAGTTGCGAACGATGAGTAAGTGGCGAGACGCACCGTATGGAGAGTATTCTGTCGAGTAGTTTTCTCTCTTCAAGTGGTTTCTCAATCATAGTCTGTCGTTACAGATCGTCCAAGAATTATGAGAAGGAAGCGGAGGGGTCTCTTATTTCCTAAGATCTGGCCTTGATGAACTGTTATTATCTGGCTTCAGCTTACGTATGAAAATTAAATGACGCGTCTCAAGAGGCTCTGAGTGCTTATTGAGGAACTTGGAATCCTTCTATCTCGGGGCGTAAGCATGACCAGAATGCCAAGGTTATATATAAGGCGGGGCTGCTGCCTAAGAATATTCTCATACGATCGTCACATAAAACCGATTTACTTGAGACTGAGGAACGTTTTGCTTCACTGAACTCACTCGAACGTGGAGTCGGACAATATGAGTTTCCATTCAATGCCCGTGGAGCTTGCCGAACATCTCGCGCTCTATTGCCAGCCCCAAGACCTCTCGCGCCTGTCTCGCGTCAACCACACGTTTCACACTATCTTCAACCCAGTCCTCTACAAGCGCAACGCCGCTGCCACCGGTCTACCGCCCTGGTATACATGGACCCACGAACACGATCCGCCGCATTGTTGGACATGCCCCGCCGAAAAGGCCTTTAGGTCATGTCTTCACTGGGCCGTATTTCACGATTCACTCTCTACGATCAAGCTGGGTGTTGCTTATGGCTCCGATGTCAACAAGATCAACGACGTTGCTGATTTCATCCCTTATGAGGAAGACCCTGAGTCTATTCCCATTTGTGGACCTATCAAACGGGTGCAGCTTGCAACGCCACTACATCTTGCTATCTTTCTGAAACGCTTCGAGATCGTGCGATGGCTTCTTGATAATGGTGCTAGCACGGATTAAACACTGCAAAGACCAGGACGTAGCCTGTGCGATCGTCGAGAAGCTAGCACAATGGGGCGTTCCTCTTGATGCGGAAGCTGAATCTCAGTGGGGAGATTGGCACGGAGGCACGGCGTTGAACATGCTCATCGGAAGGAGAAAGTTTGAGCCTGCCCTTAAACTTCTGCAGCTTGGAGCCGATCCAACAGTACAGCAGGATGAAGATGGGGGCCTGCGATTGTTGAGTAACTGTATCAACGATCGCGACAGAGAAGACATGTCCAACTGCTCGCCAGAACGCGCAGAGAGGAAGAGAGAGGCCGGGTTGGAATTACTGAGTCTCCTGATCCAAAAGGGAATTGATCCAGGCAAACCCCATAAACTGGACAGACCGTACGATCTATATGCTCTCGATGATCCAAGGCCATTGTTATCAGCACTTCTAATGTCTGACGCGCGATGCATGGAAATTCTCCTCGATGCCGGAGCAATGGCCCGCGAAGCAATCTACGAGAACAATCATGATAATCTTCTGCGAGACTTTGTCGAAATGATGGCCGATGCTGTTGAGGAGGGTATATCTCTTCGAGAAATGAGAGATGAAGTCGAATCGCGGAAAGAGTCAGTATGTCTATTACTTAACGGAGTGGCGCGAATAGACTCAAGAGATGGTGAATACTCGGCATTGAGTAAAGCGTGTGATATTAAGCAGGGGTTCGGTATAGTCGACTTTCTGGCTGAGAATGCGACTTGTAGGAATGTGGAGGTGGAATATGTCGCTAGTTTAAGGGAAATATATAAGCGGGATGAAGTTGTCTGGGAGAAATTGGACAGGTTCCATCAGAAGTTGATGGCCGAGAAGAACGATCGAGAAGGAATCCAGGACATCAAGAACTCAGAATGAAAGGGCGATAGCTATATGACCAATCGACCTTGGGTCTTGGCTTCGCCGACAAGTTGAACACAATATATGATACATTAATGTTCTTATGAGCACTCTAATCTGATGTTGATATCAACCACTTGCGGCTCTAATCCCCATGCAGTATTGAGCTGGGGCGCAAGCATATGAACACCAAAACCATAACGGAAAAGCCCCTCATTAAGACCATAAAATACTTCAAGCATAACGCTCTGCTCTAACTATTCTTATGAGAATAAATATGCCTACAGTTCTCGATCGGACCAAAGCTCCCTACGTCCATACAAGAAGCATATTTACAAGCATCCGTCACTAAAGCCTTAGCCGCAAAGTCCCTGAAATTAGGTCCTCCCACTATTCTGATTCAGCCTTAGCAGGCCGTAGGGAGTATGAAAAAATAAGACTTTAGAAGAGAATGCTAAAATAAACTCAGTAAAGACTCCCATTGATTTTGACTAAATTAACTAAGCCTTTTTATCACTTAGGACAAATGTCTTATGTTTCTTTGACTCCCCTGTCATGTTAGCTAGCGCCAGGGGCTCTGTAAGGTTATCGATTTTTAGGCTCGATAGCGCTGAAAGCTATTGAGCCCCGAACGTTCCAAGGGTCCACCAATAACGCCCAAAAACACCAAAATCCACTTGGAAATGTCACGATGAGAGAAAGCGATGCAGCTTATTCCGCTTTGTCTCTTTACCACCGAGAACTTAGTGGGAAGACTGCAGTAGCTGTGTGCTAGTTACCGGCTGAACCACGAAGCTATTGAGAAATATCCGAGCGGTCTTTGCCGTAGCTAAATGAGTTTGCGCCTCGTAGTTTTGACAATGGCCTTGCCCTATAATACCGACTACCCTCCCAATTTCCCATGATCTCGACATTTTGTCTGTCCCTCTTTTGCGCTTATCCAGTCATTCATTTACGATGCGTTCCATCCTCGCATTAGCGGCCCTTGCTGCCGTCGACCTCGTCGCCGGAAGCGCCTGCAAGCCCAAATCCAGCACCACGATCCCCTCACTCATTTCATCCTCCACCGACGCCACCAGCTCATCGACCGCTACAACGGTCGTCACCCTCCCTAAAGTGCGCAACTTAGCCACCAATGGAAACATGGCCGAGATCGACCCCAACAACCCTCTCTCTGTCCCCGACTGGGAGGTTGACGGCGATGCTCGTATCGTCGGAGGCGCTGGACGTGAAGAGCCTGGAAGCACTGAACGAGGCTGCGCTGCTATGAGTGCTTCCAATACTGGCGATGGAAAGCGTGCTATGGGTATTTCTGTTAGTATCTCGCAGAGCATGTCCAACCTGAATCTGGCGACGCCTTATACCATTCGCTTTTACTACCTCGTCGTTACATCGCCTGCGGCCATCAACCTCTGTCAATTGACTGGTTTCCTTGGCGGTTCCGTCTTCTATCAGAACTGGGTCTTCAGCAGTGGTACAGCCGTGTCTTGGAACGAGGTTCTCCAGGCCGTTACCCCGGCACAGGTCAATGCTCCTCTTCGTATCGCGATGAACTGTCTGATGGGTGGTGGAGCGACTGTCCTTGTCGACTCGGTCTTCATCTCGAACGCTGTCACGCCACAGAACATCAACAACTTTGCTGTCAACTTTGGCAACACCGGTGCGGGTGCCAATCCTCCTCTCGACCCTCCTGTCGTCGGTCCTCAGACAACCACCAGCTCTTCGTCGCAAAAGATTACATCGACTACTCAACAAGTAGAGACCACATCCGTCCCCCAAGATCAAGAGACCACTTCTGTTCCTCAATTCCTGGAGACCGAATCCCTCTCCCAGAGGCAGGGTACAACTTCTGTTGCCCAACAGCAAGAGACGACAACGGGCTCCCAAGACCCAGAGAAGCCAGAGACTACGTTTACTGCCCCGGTTCAACATACTGAGACGGGGACAACTAGTCAACAGAACCAGGTTACTTCAACCCAGGCAGCTTCACAACAGACCTCGACTGGTAAGCCCGATGCCGAGACTACCAGCAAGCCTCCTTCGGACGTTCAGTCCTCAACTGTCCCTGTAGTAGGCACAACCAGCACAGCGCCTGAGCAACCGTTCTGCTCGAAGGCTCTCAACGGAGGCTGTTGGTGGAAGCGCCCCGACAACGGCAACGACATGGTCAACTGCGCTAGCCGAGGTTCTTGGCCTGGATCCACTGGCCAAGGCCATCTCGTCCCTCGTCCGGATAACTACCCTCTGCCCTTGAGTCAGCTTTGGTGTTTGGGTTGGTGCTCACTCTCACCTGGCTGCAAATCCGTTGCGTTCATCCCTGAGGATCGCAGTTGTCGCTTCTCGGAGCATCAAGTGCAGGATGCTGATTTCGTTCCTGGCCCTGATCCCAACCTCGACACCGAGGGCGTGTTTTACTGGCATGATCTTTCTTGCTTTAACTGCCCTTGTAACGATGAGCCCTCTCCTACCTCTGTTGCATCAACCACTCAGTCTGCTGAACCTACTGGTCTTGTCAAGTTACCCGCTGCGTCAACTTGCCCCAAGTCCCTCGAGAATGGATGCCGATGGAACGAGAGGTCTAATGGCGGCGGTCTCGTCACTTGTCAGTATCGTGGTAGATGGCCGGGAAGTGATGGCGCTGGCTTTGCTGTTGAGCAACCGCGTGACTATCCTACGGCCTGGAGTCAAATGTGGTGTGTTGCCTGGTGTTCGCTCTACCCCGGTTGCAAGTCTGCAGCCTGGATGCCAAATGACCGATCGTGCCGTTTCTCCACCCATTCACTCTCTGACGCTGACTTCGAAATGGCTGCTGATCCCAACTCGGATTCCGTAGAGGATGGTATCTACTACTGGCATAGCCTCGACTGCATGGCCTGCCCTTGTCACGACGATCCTACCACCTCTATCCTCCCTTCAGAATCGACCACTCTTGTCCGCGCCGTAACACCTAAGCCAAACACCCCAACAACCGTCACAGCTACCACCAAGGCTGTCACAGGAACCCCAACTCCTGGTCCCGCAGAGCAGCCCTGTGAATGGGAGAATGGCCAGGGAATCTGCTATAGACCCTTCGAGAAGGAGCAGGGACCTTGTGGTGGAAAGCTCATGATAGTGAACCCATCGCAGTACAAAAAGCTGCCACTGAACTGGAAGCCCGAGATTACAGAACCTGTCCAGTGTGCGATCATGTGCCATACCAACCCCGATTGTTACGCGTGGGGTTTTGAATGGAGCAGCAACATGAACTGTGTTCTTTCTCTTGGACGGACTGAAGTTGATCAACTGCAGGTTGTTTCTTCAGGAGCTCAGTATCGCTGGTACTCTCATACGTGCTGGGAGTGTCGGGATTGTGTTACTCGGTGGAACTGGTCTTGGGATTCCTTGCCTGCTGGAAACTAAAAAGCGTAGACTATGCACATCTGTCTAAGCAAAAAATGCCGACTTACTCTTAATATTAATGTTATCGACCTATTCAGTGTCCTGTTGTAGTTACCATACTCGCTGTGTGAACATGTCAGGAGTACTAGTGATGAGAGTTTGTACCTGCAGGTTCGTGATTCATTCCCTCGCAGTCTCTTACACCGTTGCATTCAAACTGATTGACTTAGGGGGATGACGCTTTGTCGCGTCATGCTTCGCGAAATTCATGAGAAGAAGCGCATCGATAGGATCCGTGTACCACTGATATCAGCTACAAGCAACATATCTGTAACTCATTCACAGCGATTCCACAAGTATATAAACCGTACAAGGGCCTCGGTAGAGAACAGTACCCCAAATCGAAACCTTTGTCTTTCGGACACGACGACGCTACCAACCCTTTTCCTCAAACTGCAAACAAAATGTCTTTCTCGAACATGACCAAACAGGTGCTGAAGCCAGCTCCTCCAGCCAAAGAGAAATCTGGTCCTGTAGAGAACAATACAAATACCACATCAGCTACTACGACCAGTAAGAAAGACAATGCGCAAGTGCCAGGGATGGAATGCCCTTGTAAGTGCGGATGCGATGAGTTGAACATCACATTCAAGGCCCATGATACGCACTGAGTTATGCAAAGATGTGCTTGGTGACCGCGAAGTTGAATGTTAGGCAGCTAAGATACACAATACAAACAAAGCATCTCTTCAAGGGGCAAAGTTTTACCTACAAGCGTCTGTAATGGTACTGAATCACAGAACTCAATGCGTATTGATTTGCAACTTGCTTGGACAGGAACCGCAATCAAGGTTGACTCCGATTGTGGCCTGTGTGTAGCTGAAGATGGGAACTTGGCGTTCATGATAGCAAGATTGATATGATAGATTGCATGTATCCTGGCTGCATTGTTGTAGCCCATGATTCACTTGGCCCGCCATCTAGCTTCAGGCGCTGGGTTAAGGTCAAGCTTCACATCAATTTCCTGATCAAGCAACCTTTCTCTGTCAGTGCCCCGGTCTCATCAAACGCTCATGTTTTCACTTACTCAATTGTCCAGTATCTCTCATACACAGCCTCGTCAGAACTATAAATACCTTCCGTGCCATCTTCTCTTCAACTTCTTCTCCTTGCATTTCCAACCATTCTATATACATTTAACTAGCATATTCCTCAAAAACAAAATGACTTCCTCAACCACGAACCCAGGCTCCAAGGCTCCCAAGAAGAGTAACAAGAAAAGTGATGTTTCTACCACCAAGCCAGAGACTGCAACGAAGGCTACAGTCCCTGCGCAGGATACCAAGAGGCAGAGAAAAGAGGGCGCAGCCAACCCGGTCTCTACCTTTGCTGCTGGGGTATGTTATTGTCGATGTGGCTGCTCGTCGCCAATGATTGAATATGGTAGATGCGAGACATGTGTGGCATACTGCGAGATTGGATCCTAGGAAGCTGTATGATAGCACATAGGAAGGAGAGTAAAATAAGAGTTTAGATTTCAAAACTATCTGATAATGGCTAATTGAAATTGACAGCATGCTGCTTTGCAAGTATACTTGTTGCCTGAGTTTACCTCTGGCTGTATGCCAATCGTGATATGTAAAAAAAAGTGACAAGTGAGTATGATTTAAAAAGTAACGTCGACCACGCCAGGAGTCGAACCTGGAATCTCTAGAGATTTCTCGATTTGCTCGAAAGCCGAAATCTAGCGCCTTAGCCATTAGGCCACGCGGCCCGATTGTTATATGACGATGGCCGCACTCTGAGGACCCATACGCTTCGACGGTGTGAAAATTCGACGCCTGATCATGAAATTTCTGTCTTTTCACTAGAAGTTCTATCGAGTATACATTTAGTGGTAGTATAGAAAGATCAAATCGGGAGTGGTGATGTGAGGGGCTCTACAGCAGGTCCGTTCTGATCTCGACTGCAAATATACGGTAAGCAGGATACAGATACTCTAAGACTTCAGTGCAGCTTCAAAATCGTTCAGAAACTTCCAGAACGTCTTCTCTTTCCAGCCCTTTTCCTTCCAATCATTCGCTTGCTTTGGGAACATATCGATAACGCCAAACATAGTGGTATCATGGGCAAACACGAAGAAGACATTGTCCTGAGCATCTGCTGTCTGCGCCTCTGTGATCGTCTTTATCGCTAGTTCCTTATCAAACCCAATTGCTGGGTCAAAGAATGTTTCCCCAGCGGCCCGTCCACGCTCGACATTCATGTCATCGAAAGCACTTCCAGGACATTGTGAGAGGTGAAGACGGAGAGAATCTGAGAGGGATAGATGCTCTGAGAGATTTGATGGGTATGGTAGGTACTTCGATGGACGTAACTCTCCTCCATGATGGCATAGGTCGCCTCCCATGAAGATGAAGGTATCTGGACCAGTAGTTGTACGAGCAAGACCTGCTAAATGACCAATGTCGTGGCCTGGCGTATCAAGAAGATAGAATGACCCATCGCCGAAGAAGTCAAAGGCTCGAAATGGGCCAATCTGCAGAGGTTTGTGTTCGAAGTCGATCTCTCTCAGGTCTCTGCCCCTGCGAGGCTGTCAGTTACTTCGGAGATAGGATCATGACGGCGATACCCACTCGAAGTCTGCTTCACGCACTGGAGAGTCTAGGTCAGCGGGATATCCGGGTAAAAAGGCTTTCCTGAACCCTGGGCCAACAACAAGATCCGTTGACCCAGGAAAGGTTGTCATGTCTCCAATATGGTCAAAATGGTGATGACTGGGCCAACATCAGTAACTGCCTCACCGCGCAGATATTCCGTACTACGAACCTCCATATCACGCTATCAATCTCCGATGGCGGCACGTCATTCTCAGCAAGAATGTCTGCAACATTCTTCGAAACATGCACGTCCCAATTCGAATTTCTTCTTATCGTGTCAGCATACTTTGGCGAGAAATTCTTCAACGGCTCCTTCGGAACGCCTAGATCAAAGAGTGCTTTCTTCCCTGAAGGACTTTCAATAAGAAACGACCATGTTGTCAGTGTTGGCATCGCATCGAGTCCTTTCATTGCAGGTTTCATAAGATGAGTGAGTGGCATGCCCGACAGTCTCAAGCTGGAGTCGATGATGCTGACTTTGGAGGCTTTGCCGTCTGGCACGTCGAATCGCGGTCGTTCAGCCATTCTTGAGAATTGATTTGACAAGCGAAGTTTGGTGTAGCTTTCAAGGTTGCTGAGGAGAGTGTATTGCGATGGCCTTTATACTAACGATCGGATGACGGGTAATAAGGTTAGAACGGGAGACACTGCTTACAAATTGCGACGTCATAGGCGGCTTACTCAGGCGAGACGAGCCTTGTCCGCTTTTGTAATCATTCTCTACATTTCAGTAGATCATATCATGATATATGAAGCAAGTTGAGCCTTTATAATCGATTCAAATATAAATAGGGCTGTCGCGCAATTTTCGCTTCTCGGTTTCACAGACTCTTTGGAATCGCATCTCAGGCTAAAACTGCCGAACTCCACTTGCACACAGCACACCCAACTCTCAATCAAATGCCACTACCTCTGATCGATGTCTAAGTTGTGGGCTNNCAGCAGAGAGAACCTAGTTGACTCGACTAAAAATGTCAGCGGGGATGTCATCGCTTGACAGGTAAGCTCTTCGCCAAGAATTGCTGTCATAGGATCAAAAAGCTCAGCTGAAACGTAAAATGAAAGAAATGACCCGAAACAGTAAGCATATCTTCGCCAAAATCTCACCAACTCCACAACAGCTGTGACCTCAAGACGCAAGTTGCGGCTAAACGAAGAATCTTGAAGATTTGGTAATGTTGAGTCAGAGAGGCACAGCTCTTTATGCTATCTATGCTTAAAGTTAGGGCGTCGCTGACATGCAGGCCATACTCTTGACCATGTCATGTCCAGTTCAGCCCTACGCTCATGAGCGTGGGTATTTAGACGCTGATAGACCTTTTATTCCCTCATGCCGACTCTTGGTGTTCCAAATGCCTCCCGCGACGAGCTACCATGGATGACTTGAAGCGCATACTGCTGTTTACTAATAGTGACCTCGGTCAAGCCAACGTAGTCCTCGCTACAGCTCACGAGCTCGGTCTGGCCTGCGAACATGTCGAAATCCATATCGCTTCATTCCCAGACTTGAGAAGTGGAGTGGATGATGCCTCAAAATTCATGCAAGTAACTGCAACCCAACAGAAGAAGAAAGTTCCCCGACCCTTTGTGTTTCACGAGATCGAAGGAACAAGCTGGGGACCGGCTACCAAGCGTCCAGAAACGGCAATCTTCGAAACGCTCGAGCTGACACCTGGACTCGTGAACTCAGCAAAAGGCGTCGCTATTCTCCAGGCTGTCATGATACCCTGGAGCCCGGGGGTGTTTCTTGATATCTACAAGGAAACGGAACGAGTTTTTGATGAGGTCAAGCCTGATCTGACTATCGTTGAGCCGCTGTTCACCCAAGGTTTGACCTTCTGTCACCATCGAGGTGTCAGGTGGATGGTCCTTTCGCCGAATACGATTAAAGAATTTGCTGTTCCGGTTCAGCCAAACTTAGCTGCTTTGTGGAAGTACCCAATGCAAGTGGTCCCTCCAACAGCAGATGAAAACACTTTGACTGACCCCAGTAGTGCTTGCTCAGCCCTACCCTATCCCATACCATGGAGCCTCATCCCCTGGAACATATGCTTTGGCTTTGTGGCTGGCTACACTCTCCTCACAGATACAAGACTGAAAAAAACGACAGAGATTCTTAGGCGCGAGATAGACCCTTCCATCTTGCTCATGACGATGATGGAACTCGGTGTTCTGAGGCCAGCGCCGCCAAACCTACCAATTCTTGTGGCTAGCAGTCCTGATATTGACTACCCATTCAGCGTCATCCCTCCACAACTGACATCTTGCGGTCCCATAATACGAGCTGCTCCGCCCATTAGGGAAGTTGATGCCAACTTGAGCGAATGGCTCAGCCAAGGTCCAACGATATATGTCAATCTGGGCACGCATCACAAATCAAATCCTACAGAAGCTCATGAAATGTCCCAAGCCATGAGAAAGGTTCTCGAGCACGCCGATACTCTGCAGTCTGCGGGGAAGCTTGTTCAGATTCTGTGGAAGCTAGGACGCGTACCTAGCTTATATAAAACAAGGCAGAGTCCGCATCACGGACTGGCTTGTCGCTGGGCCAAAATCTGTCCTCGAATCACAGAACATCATTTGTTCAGTGAGTCACGGGGGAGCCAATTCCTTCTATGAAGCGCTATGGTGAGTTCATTNNGCGCTTCTACCCGCTTGGACAGATTGCTACGATTTCGCGAACCGTGTTGAACTACTCGGTATCGGGCGTTGGGCGAACAAGCAAGCAAAGCCTCGATGGGAAGAAGACGAGCTCGCTGGCGCGTTGTTGGAGGTTCTGTTTGGGTCGGAGTCCGCGGGGATGCGAGTGAAGGCAGAGGAGGTTGCGAGTCGCCATCCGCAGTGGAAGGGTCGGCAAAGGGCTACTCAAGAGATTCTCAAGTACTTGA
The DNA here is from genome assembly GCF_013396195.1 of Fusarium tjaetaba. Taxonomy (NCBI): domain Eukaryota; kingdom Fungi; phylum Ascomycota; class Sordariomycetes; order Hypocreales; family Nectriaceae; genus Fusarium; species Fusarium tjaetaba. Next base: position 71,690 of record NW_023501472.1, read on the forward strand.
CGAGGCTGGAATACTGAGAAAATGGGAGGTCTAGGATTAGTGGTATGCTCGACAAAGACCACAGATGAAGGCTGAAGCTACATTGATGACAATATGAGATCAGGATCATGCATTATATAAAC
>NW_023501473.1:0-75754 GCF_013396195.1 Fusarium tjaetaba
GCCCAGCTCAGCTCAGCTCAGCTCAGCTCGGCATCGCATCTGCTTATAGGCCAAGACAGCGACTGCTTTTTACTTTATACCCATCCATCTTCATTTTCACATTTGGGACAAGTGCTTCGGGCGGGAAAAACAGCACCGCTAAACAATCCCACATTGTCTTCATTCTGGAAGTTGCATAGGATTTCATCATCGGTGCTGTGTGCTGTGAACTATCAGGTCACAAAAGGGTCATTTTGAAAGGATCTAGTTCACTTAAAGGGGGGTTGTGGACCATGTTTGCAAAGACTCGCGGCGTCATGCGTGTTAGACTTCAATGGTGGAATTTAATTCGAATACTGCCCGCATCAATGTTTTCGTGTGCTAATATTCATACAAAAGCTATGCTATAGAACGATGAGGCAATCAAACGCTAGTACAATAATGCATGTATAACAAACATATCTATCAAATCCTTCAACATTCGTGATTCGTTCATTCGTTCGTTTAGCACAGATGCGATCCCTCCGTCTCTAGGTACCAACGCTGACTCGCAGCCTCCTCTGCGGTATCGTATACCCATCCGTATTCGGTGGTGGCGGCGACTCCTTCCGGTGCCGTATCGTGTTGCCGAGTGACGGCATGGTGTTGCGCAGTGTTACCCCGACACGGCCGGAACCCGTCTATTTTGCCTCGTCACAGCCAGTGCCCATGCCGATGCCCTTCCGCCTGCCCCTAACAAGTGCTTCGAGTGCCTTTCCCATAGCCGGCAGATCGCCGAGCATTGTGATGTGGCCGCGCTCGGTACAGACACGACCGCCGCGAGCAATGGAGTACCCTTCCGGAAGCATGGCTTCCTTGGCTAAGACAACGCCATCGCCTGGTCGGAAGAGAAGGTCGTCGTATGCATCAGAATAGCATATACCCTCGCGACCAGTGACCTGGGCTGCGTACACCGTGGGAATACTTTTGCCATATAATACAGCGTGAGGAGGATAGGCGTTGGCTTCCTGGTGCCTTGGCGAGTGGGCCAATTCTGAGCGAAACTTGCGAGTCGCTGCAAGTGTTCGGGTGAGATAGTCCAAGTAGCGCTTATGCTGCAGGTCCGAAGGCTTTGATTCTTCCACATTTGCACCACTTCCATTGAGCTGGGGCGCGATAGGGTTGTGATCTCGGGCAGCCGCCGTTGGCGAAGGCGGCCACTTCTCGCTCTTACTGTCAGCACGAGTCCGAAGAGAGTTTGGGAGGAAGGACGAGAAGGAAGATGACTGAGGACGGTTGCGAGGCGGCAAAGCCGGCTGCATACACGGGCTCAGATGCCACCTGACCCATTCCTGAGGATCGTAAAAGTCGATAGGATACTCTTCTCCTGTATTCTTATCCACAAAGCAAAAACCATCCTCAGGCAGAAAGACGAAGGACGTCCGCATGCTGAAATTGACGCTTGCTGTGAGAAGCTTCTCATTCAGGAGAACTACATCACCATGGCGAAGAGGATTCAGGATATTGATGCAACGTTGCGGTGTGCCGCAGTACAAGACCCCTGAGAAGAGATCAGGTCTCTGGTTGACAGCATGTCGTGTGATGATACCACCCAAGCTGTGAGATATGACAAGAGCTCCACGAGATCCAGCCGGTGTCCCTTCTTGGTTTGAAGGGAGTTTTTGGAGGTATTCTTGTAATTTACGAGACAGTAAATGCGGGCTCAGGCGCCAGTCATAACCATAGTCCCAAATTCGCAGCTTTCCCGATCGAGCATTATCGCACGAGCGCAATCTTTTGATAAACTTTCGAGAGACGTCGACGGGGCCGATATGTTTCAGCATACCGTCAGGCTTAATAGTCTCTTCCATTCTTTCCTCGTCCTCATCCTCTAAGCCAACCTCTAGATTGACCTTTCGCATGTTGAGGCCGAGTTTCACAGGGGCCCAGACTTGTTGGTGAGGTGGCTCGGCAGATCGCAAGACGGAACCACGGTATCCGCCCATGATCACCAAGTCTCCAGTCAGAAACTCCAGGACGCGATCGAGAACGGCAGATCCATCCTTTGAGCTGACATCAAAGTCCTTGGGGGGCTGAGCGCGAGTTGGTGACGGCTCGGGTGAGTGGAATGCGCCGAGTGAATGAGTTGACTTCCGTGCTTGGCTGTAAAGCTTGGGCAGGCTAGGCATCTTGAAGTTTGGAACGTCAGGTAGGCTGTCTTTCAAGGCCATGAACCGAATATTGACCATTTCACGAACATCCTGGAATTGTTCATCGTCACCGAGAGAAGAAGTGCGAGAAAGGCTGTGATATAAGTGACTCTCATCAGAAGTGACCCGTCGAAGAACCCTGGGTCGTACAGAGGAAGAGGCTGGGTTAGGATTACGAGGAGCAGAAGCGAGCCCTCGAGCCTGTTGCGGAGACGGACTAGGCCTCACTTGAGAGACACCAAGCGCATTAGAAGGAATATGAGGCGAATGCTGGCGGGTTTCTGGTGATGAGTGACTCGGGACACCTGACGTACTGGTGCTGGCCTTGTCGTTCGAGCTGGAAAAGAACGAGTTTGACATCGAGGGTAGCAGATGCGTCGGAGGGCTAAGAGAAGGCCATGCCTTCTGCAGTCTCCTTAGTGCTTCTTGGCCTGCCGACCTGGAACGATTTCGAGCTGGAGCCAAGGCATTTCCCAGAATACTTCCTGATGGTCTGCTTGTGGAACCTTTGGTTGTAGGCTTCGGCTGAGCCTGCCAGGGTGAAGGCAAGGCATTTCGGTACTGCTGAGTGGGAGATAGTTTTGCGGATGGCCTCTCTGAGGCAGCAATCTGTGGTACCTGGGGTGTTGTCTCGGGCGAAGATGAAAGATCAGGGCTTGTGTCACCGCGTTTATCGATGGGCACATCGAACAATCCGGCTCGACTTTTGTCTAGTGCTAAGGCTTTCTCGATGGCCGGCGTGTTTTGTGAGGTCAAATGTCTAGCAGCATCACTAAGAGCAGGTTGCAATATTGCCTCAGCCTCATCTTGATTGCAAATGATTGAGTCATCGTCATCCGGAATATCTGGACTTGGAAAATCAGGTAGAGCTTCATTCGTCGGTTTCGTTGCCATGGCTCACTTGATTGAGCCCAATTACAACCCTCAGCCTGATACCACCAGAGCACAAAACGGGAGTTTGGGTTGAACGACGGGTTTTGTGAAAAGGACCGAAGTCTGTGTCTATGTTGAACAGGCGGCGTAGCCGGCAAGACGTGACACTTGGAGAAGAGATTATTTAAGGAAGGTAAAGCGAAGAATTATCAGGCATGGCAGCTGTGCGATTCTTGTTTGTTCCTCGGCCTGAGCCAAATCACAGAGACGAGACGGATAAGGCAGACGGTGGAGCTAGGCCAAAGAGAAATCAGAAAGGAATCACTCAATCTGTCCAGCAATGCGGCTGTGTGTGCTGATCCGGGAAGGCCGGGTGTGGATGGATCCACGATTGATGGTTGGTGTTTAGGTATATGCCGTTTATTCTCTTTCGTTCTCGTATTAACTGTTTTGGGCGAGTGAGCGCAACGTTGCTTAAGGTAGGTATGAAGAAGTATTATTGTCCTTGAAAAGAAAGAAGGAAGTCGACTTTTGAAGTATCAATTCTGGATAGTTCTAGTGAAAGCTCTCAAGCATTGGCCCTGATCATCGTTGGTTTAATGAGGTCATGGTGTATGGGATTAAATAAACCGCGGATTCTGGGCCAATTACGGGCCGACAAGCTGTTTTCTGGGGAATTGATCAACAGGTCATAGGGCGAAGTGAAGGCTGAGGCTGATGATGATCAATTGTGTAATCGTATGTAGAATAGGTGGTCGTTATTGATGCTACTAAGGTAAGGTAGGGATAGGTAATGATACAATTGGAACTGATCAACTTTTGGTGTTATACATGACTTTAGGTGCTTTCTTACAACTCCCGAATGGCAGGAACGAATCTAGGATGAAAGCTCTTATTCGGGAAGGAGCAAGACATTAGACCAAGATTCAACACGCACGCACGAGGCAGGAGACATCCACTTGTTCATGTGATAATGGACCCTCAGCTTATGGACCCTTGGAAAAGGGAGGGGAGATGAAGAGACTAGACTTTTGCATGTGATGTGAAAGACAAGAAATTAATGCCTACCTACCTTAGACAATAGAATCGGAAGATGCTTTAGGTAATTCTATAGAAAGTCACGATCAGAGCTGACAACTGTTACCGATCGGAAGGAACTGTTCCTTGCAGCTTCAGTGGGTAACATCACAGTACCAAGAACTCCTAGTAGCATTGATATGCCAACACAGCCTTGAAGATTCAAAATGAACGAAGATCTTCAATGCGAAAGAGAGCGGATCTCTTTAAGAGGCCTCAGCCTTGGTCGTTTCGATAATCTTATAGTCATGCTAATCTCAGTAGCCACACACACCTTCACTTTATCCTCAACGCCATCGTCAACGTCATCCACCGACTTTCTCCCTCCTTCCCTCTCGTGCTGTAGCCCCACTCGGCCCCGGTCACCGGCTCCGACACGGCCCGGGCACAACGGAGCTATTACATACCAAGATTTAATCGGATCGTTATGCCATGACCTCCCTCAAACCAGACGATTCTGTCCTTCAGTGAAGCAAACCTATCATTGATCATCAGGGCCACTGCCAGCTCTTGATACCTGCCGGACCTTGACACAATGTCAACTCTCGAACCCCGACCTCCATACTCAGAAGCTGAGATCAAGAACCTTTATCCGCCTCAATTACGTCTGCAACTCGTCCAGATCCTTCTCCGCCATGGCGAACGCACTCCTATCACCGCCCGCTTCACTTCCACAGGCCTTGCACCTTTCTGGCCATACTGCTCTGCAGCTCGTCGTTTAACCAGCGTCATTCTCGATCCTTCTGCCACCGACTCCAATGTCGATCCCGCCGACAACCCAGGCCTTACTGCTCTCGAGTGGAAGCGCCGACTCGAGACCTTTGGGCCTGATGATGCGCCCATCTTAGCCACTGGCCGCAATGGCGAGCTTGATGCTATCTGCGATATGGGCATGTTGACCGATCGTGGGCGAGAAACAACGTATGCTCTTGGCCAGCGCCTGCGCCATCTCTACGTCCATCAGCTTCGTTTCTTGCCGGAAAAGCTCGCTGTTGACACTGACACAGCTGCCATCTATCTCCGCGCTACACCCATACCCCGCGCTCTCGAGTCTCTTCAGCAAGCCTTCTACGGCCTCTATCCTCCCTCAGCTCGCGCCTCTGGCCTTCATCCTCCTACAATCCTTACTCGGTCACCTGCCGACGAAACCCTCTTCCCTAATGATGGCAACTGTCGACGCTTCGCTGCTCTCGCACGCGCTTTTGCTCAGCGCTGTGCTGATCGCTGGAATGACTCCGAAGAGATGGCATATTTGACAAAACGCCTCGGTCGCTGGATGCCTGAGGAACACCCATACGTTGCCGTGGACTCTCGGCCTCGCCTTAGTGGCATTATGGACACTATCAATGCTACAAAGGCCCATGGTCAAGCCACTCGGTTACCAAAAGAGTTCTACGATCCAGAAGTTAAGCGAATTATTGAGAAGATCGGCGTTGAGGAGTGGTATGCCGGATACAAAGAGAGTGAGGAGTACCGCACTTTAGGCATCGGTGGACTTCTCGGAGATGTTGTCTCTCGTATGGTAGGTAGTGCTGAGCACTCTACTGCTGATGGCGAGTATGAGCTGGCTCTCAACAAGAAGGTATCTACTACTACACCACAAACTGTACGATTTGGAATGAGCGGTTGTCATGATACCACTCTTGCTGCCACACTAGCCAGCCTCGGCGCCTTCAACGAAGAAGCCTGGCCGCCTTTCACAAGTCACGTTGCGATTGAACTATTCCGCCACGCCAATGCAGGCGCTACACCTCCTCCTGAAGTTTCTAAGCCAACTGGCTTCCTGTCTTTCTTCGGCCTGGGTAGTAAAGGAGCCCTCCATGCTGGACTGCCACCTCCGGGCATCGGTCGCAAGAAGACTCCAGACCTCACAGAGACCGAAAAAGAGCGCCTGAAGGGTTACTATGTCCGCCTGCGCTACAATGACCGCCCGGTGACTATCCCTGGTTGTGCACCAGTAGGCAAGCATCTCGATGGTGATGAGTCCTTTTGCACTTTGGTAAGCTCTAATACTCTTCCCCTTACCAATTCTGGAACCGAGACTGGTATCGTGCGTTACTTACCCTTCAACAGGAAGCCTTCAAGGAGATCGTGGATAAGTTCACGCCCATAAACTGGAAGCAACAGTGCCGTGCCAATGTAAAGGATCCAGCCTTTCCCCATAAGCCCGAGCCATCGGGATATTAATTGTGAAAATCATCTGCAAGCACATGGGAGGTAACCAAGATGCTCTCATATTTGACACTGCCCCAGTCCTGGAGACTGCGTGCATTTACCATTAAGCTCTAATCACATTCTGCTCTCAACGATCTCAAGACCTCAAATCGACAGCTATAAACGAATTAGGTACATATAAGACACCACCCATATAGAAGAACTGAATTGTCACAAACATAAATAGACATATTGTTAAGTGATCATATGATCTGCGTTCAAGACTGTAGTGCCTAACCTAACCTAAGACTCCGTAATAGACATAAACGCAGGTGATATATCCTCTCATCCATCCATCCCATGCTGAATCCTCTCCAGTTCAAACAGCGTCTCGTCTCAACCATGAGCGCTCCCATCTTTTGCAAAGGGGGCGTATTAATCACAAATCCCATTTCTTCCGAATGCTCTCTTCCTCTCATGAGCAAAACATCAAAAATCGAGACCAACTTGCAATACAAAAAAAGGTACACCGAAGGGGTAAATTATCAAGAAAAAGGGAAATCAAAGAATGAAGGTCTGTAAAGCCCCGAGAATCAAGGGCATGACGCCACAAGCGACGTCGATTACAACGTTTAAGCAAGTTTTTCGTTCAATCTCGCTCGTGATGAGAGTGAAAGCATAAAGATGCACAAGCGTCATTAGTTTGCAACTTCCTCCTCAACCCAACCGTTCAGGCCTCCTTGAATAGCAAGGCCAAATCCAGAACCCATGCCGCCATAACTTGCCTGGTAATGATGGCCTCGTCGTTGCTCGGTCTCAGCTCCGGGAATACCATTGGAGACATTTCCACCATTCTCAAATCCAGGAGCAAGTACAGGAAGACTGACCGCCCTGCTATGCTGACCTCGACCTGGTGCTAGCAAGCCACCAATTGTTGTAGCACCTGGTGCTGCACTGTTGGCCGGGTATCCATTTGAAATGCTCGCTGACTGTCCATGGCCGGAAACAGGTACTTGCTGGGACATGGCGAGATCGAGATCGCTAGGAGATGGCTGGGCGGTACCAAACAGGGCATTTTGCTGAGCAGCGATCTGCTGTTGCTGGTGATGTTGTTGCTGCTGGGCCTGGTGAGAGACCTGGTTCAAATACATCGTCAAAGGGTTGCTGTTGGCATTGAATAGAGCAGCTGATTGCTGAGGCGTGTTGCCGTTTGTGGGAGAACCGCTGTTCTGAGAGCCGTTAGGTGGAGGAGAAGACACACCATCTCCACGAGGAGACTGCGACTGCTGCATCTGACGAGGAGGGTTACCGCAACGATCTTTGCCAAAGTTGACCTTGAACTTCCTGTAGTCGTCTCGGCCTCGGATGGCCTCAATCGCCTTGATGGCGTTGGCGATGTTGGCGAAGTTTACAAAAGCACAGCTCTTCTCACGCAAAGTGTTGACAAGCTCAATCTCACCATACTCGGAAAAGTCCTGTCGTAGACGCTCCTCGGTCCAGGTTTCGTCAAGGTTGCCAATGTAGACGTTTCGGGAGGCACCACCGCTTACAGCCAGAGCGATGGCAGGAGGAAGAGCTCCGGAGTGCTTGCCCCAGCCAATCTTGAGGCGTCGGTTGTGGATCATGAGGCCCTGAATGTTACTCAGAGCGTAAAACGAAGCGGCAGCGGTGGGATCGATGAAGGTAACGAAGCAAATGTGCTTGTCGGGAATGTAACGGATGTGATGAAGGAGTCCTCCACGAACCACATTGCAAATCTCCTCAATGGTCGTCTCAGGGTGGATGTTGCCAAGATAGATGGTTCGGTTACCGAGGTTGTTGATGCCTCCAGCAGTCGTAGCGACGGCAGCAGCAGCAACAGATTGCTGGGCCAAAGCATTCGAGATCAAGTCACGGTCGGCACCTGTGAGCATGTGGGCGTATCCAGGGGCAATGCCCAGGTATTGAGCAGCATTTTGCTGTTGAGTCTTGGAAACATATGCGCAACGATCTTTTCCGTAGTAGACGCGGCGAGGGGCCTGCCACTTGGGCTCTTGAGGAAGCTGGGAGACAGCCTTGATGGCGTTGGCAATCGAGAGGTAGTGGACAAAAGCTATGTTCTTCTCGCGGACGATCTTGATTGTGTCAATGGCACCAAACTTACCCAGGTCCTCACGCAGTTCCTCCTCGCTAACTTCCTCGGGTAAATTGCCCAAGTACACGTTTCGTGAAGCTCCGGATTGTTGGACAGCCAGAGCAACCGAGGTCGGGACCTGGGAAGGCTTGCCCCAACCAATCTTGATGTCCTGGCCCTTGATGCAGAGCTTTTTTAAGATGGCATCGGAATGGAAGTGAGTGGCGGAGCTAGCGTCAAGGAACGAGATGAAAGCACAGTTCTTGTCGGGCAGAAGACGAACTGACTCGATTTGACCACTTCGAACATGACCAAGAATCTCCTCGGCCACAGTGTCCGGAGGGATGTTGCCAAGGTAAACAGTTCGGCTGGTTCCTGTAACAACACCGGATCCCATCGAGACGGGAGAGGTAGGAGGCAGAGGTGCCTGCATACCGAAACCACCAGTAGGGGACTGGGGAGGGTAAAATTGAGGAGCACCATAAGTGGATGGAGACACTATTCCCTGGTACGACTGAGGAGAAATAGTCTGCTGAACAGGGCTGGAGATACCATTCTGCTGCTGGTTGTTTCCCTGCTGTTGCTGAAATCCGGGGATGCTCTGAAACTGAGGGCTGGCAAAAGCAGCCGGTGTACCGGGCTGGAAAGGGCTGCCGAGAAGCAGCTGAGAAGGCAAAAGGGGGGTAAACTGCATATCAAATGCAGTACCCGGGGTAGCCATGTCCACTCCATTGTTCGAAGCCTGCTGGACCATAGGCTGAGGCTGGGTGTTGATCGAAGGGATGTTGCCTCGTCGAGGATGTCGGTCGGCGAAGCCAGAGATGTTGGAGTTAAAGGCGCCATGAGAGAAACCAGTATCGCTGTTGGAAGGCTTAGAGGCATGCCCGAAGCGGTTGGCAGGGCCATTAGGGGCACCCTGGCCAACGGGTCCATTTAGGTCTTGCATACCGAGCATATGAGGGGGGACGAGCGAGTCCCGCCCGACGTGCGACAGTACAGCCGTTTTGAAGAACTGGTTGTGCCCGAGTAAGGCACGGAGAGAGCTGTGAAGCTGGGGGATGATCCGACTGAAGAATCTCAGACGTTCCAAGTGTCTAGTTCACTGAAAGCAGAGCTGATTTTTCAGGAAATCGGTCAAATCACGAGAATCCAACGAGTCAAAGCAGACCGTATAACAATGCTAAAGCAACTAGTTATGCAGAATAAAGTCGATGAAATCGAGTATTATGAAGCGGATTGGCTTATTCGAAAGAGAACAAGTCAAAGCAGCACTGTAAAATGAAAAAGGTCGTTCCAGGAAGCGACCGTTTAGTATATATGGCGATCGAATTTGAAAGACTTTCGGCCGAATCGAAACCGTAGGGTTTGGTGAGGCTGAAGATGCAAAATAATGGTAATGGGTTGCAAGAGCGAGTGTATCGAAATGTCGAACGAGAAACGTAAAGCACGAGTGTGCGTAGCTTTGCAGAGCTGAGGATGATATCCAGGGATAAAGTGAGCTGAGCAGGTAAAAGTATTAATAAAGCAATATGGCCGAAACGAGTGTCGACGAAGCCGAAAAGTGTAGTCTCAACAGAAGGAAGAAGAACGACACTGCATCTGCCAAGGAGCAATCAATGAAAGCCCCAAGCAGTGAGTGAGTATGAGAGACGAGACTTGACGAAGAAGAGAAGAGACAAAAGTCGGCGTCGATGAGAGGACGGCACAGATGTGGAAGGAAGAAGGAGTCAAAGGAGGGAGGGAGAGGGATGAATTTCGATGCCGTCTAGGTTGACCTCCAGAAGATCAGGGACCAGGAAACACAGGGGGTGTGTTGGGTGAGCCTCAGGCCGACAAGTAATGTAATAGAAGCTCAAGTGATTAGCTGTGGGCGGTAGACCATAGCCTGGGCTGTAGGCTGTAGGTACAAAGAGGCCAGTCCAGTAGGTTGGAAATAATGCAAGGTAATAATGCTCTAATGAGCAAAGAGGCGCCAGGGAGGGAGAGAAAAAAAGGCCAGACAAACCTGGTAGGGAATGAGGTGGAGGAGGGTTCGGTGGGTGGGTGGAGTTGTAGATTGAGAAGGGATAATTATGAAATGAAAGAAGAAGAAATAAGGAGGAAAAGGTAAGGCAGTAGGTAGATGTTGGTTGAGGTTATGAGAAGAGGAGGTTGATAATAGGAATGGAAGTTGAAGAAGGAATGAATGAATCAATGAATGAAGTTAAGAAGATTGAGAACGGAAAGAATGATCAAAGACGACGACTTGCTGATCATGAAAAGAAGAGAGACAGGAAAGAGCTGATGAACGGCAAGAATGAATGCAGCAATCTGACGGTGATAAAATAATTATGTATGTACAATATCCATGCTAATACCTAACTCAGTGCCTCCGCTAACCAACTGCATGAATGAATAGAGTCATGAGGTGGTCAATTCACGGTCATGGTGGAAAGGAAAGAACACAAGAGACAGTGAGTAACTACAAGTGAGCGAGCGAGTGGATGCACAATTCATCAAACAACACATGCACAAAACACCAACACAAAATGAATGGTCGAGGCTAAAGGTGAAAGCTATTGGACTAAGACCGAGACGGGCTTAGAGGCTACCGACGACGGACAACGGCGAGCCAGTCAGGAACTGAAAGGAGAGGATTGGTGCATCTTTTCAGGGGGAGCTGAAGGCCAAGTCTCGTGGTTCAAAGAGACAGACTAGACAGAACAGAACAGACAACGCATTGCCTCTGCCTCTGCCTCTGCCTCTCTAGCCTCTCCACCTCTGTTGGGCTGTGGAGAAGGGGAGAGGCTCTGGGGCCTGGCTAGCCTGGGGGGAGCCAGGGGACATTGGACAAGGGGACCATTGCCTAAAGGGGGTCAAGGTTGGAATTGGCTGCTCCGATAGTTTAATGACCCTGACAGGGATCATGTCGATTAGTTGTCACTAAAGGTCGGTGACGGACTGAACCGAAGTCGTTGATCGTCAGTCAATACCAGTTGAGAATGACAATAGAAACAGCCTGAAGTACGTACGGAGTAAACCAAGTGTATCAGAGTATCTACGGCAAAAGGGTAGTTCTGGATAATGAGTTTCCATCAATAGCAGCCCTTCCTTCATCGCCCGGTTCCGTCGTTTGAAGATATCTAGCGTTAGAGATGTACATACATACATAATATTATATGCACTGCAATGTTACATACATACAGACATGCTTCCCCTTGCGAAACATGCAATCCAATCTCGTCCATCCATCCATCTGGGATTGGGAGACTGGACTGCTTGTCTCGGCTTGGCTTGCTTGGATCTGCCGGTGAATATCCATCCATACCACACGATCGATTCTGGGCTCAGGATCAGATAGGGGTAGCCAGTCGCCAGTCTGCTAGTATTAATTATTATTGCCCTCTGTATGTATAATTACTGTGCAGATAATTAGTTTTCAGGTAGGTCCTGATGAAAGCAGATATGACTTGTCCATTCTGAGCTAGGTCGGTTTTGTTTCGGGATAAAATAGCATGATGATGAAATTGAGAGCAAAGCAATGTTGAATAGACTTTGGATGCAGCATATACGAGAATCTACTCAATCCAAGAGTCACTGTAAGTGGAAACATTCCTCAACTGCCCGTGTCTCTACCACAGATCTATGACCATTACAGCTCATACGTATCCCGATTTTCGACCAACTTGTGATTACTACACATCCATTATTATCCACAGTTATTCCACAGTTGAACCTCCTCCTCACCCCTGGCACAAACTGGACCCCTAACTCATGTATCCGTACTCCGTAAGGCATGGATGGTTTATTTATTAATGGGTCTGACGGTCCGCCCGTTTCTTCGCGCTAAACTTGCTCAAAGCTCAAAGAGTAACTTGACCCGCGTCACTTGAAACGCTCAAATGCCCTCAGCGTGAAGCCTGTTTGACAGCTGTATCATTAGAGGTGCTCTTGCAGATCCAACAGAGCCTCCCTAACTACCTCCTATATCAGTCAATTCGTCGTAGCTTGGTCTAGACAGCCGCTCGTACAAGACATGCAGAACAAGCCCCTCTATGGCGGCTACAACACCCAATCTTTCCACATAGGTACTTCAAAGCTCTGTACAAGCACAAGTCATACAAGCGAGAAGACGGAAAAGAAAGACGATTCGATTCGTATTCTTCCCCTTGTTACATGGTCCCCAGTCGCCGTGAAACATCAACACGGGCCCTAGTCTTGAAGCATTTCACTCCCAGACACAATCGCCTCCAGAACATGGAAGTCAATTCTATTTTCGGAAGCGTCTCAGGCGCTTCGCAGACGCGCCACCCGCTTTCAATAGTTCTAGGTTGACGCTGAGAGTCTTGTTCTCCTGGTTGCGCATGATGTTCACCAACTCCCTCCCTCCCAACTGAGTGGAACAGAAACGTCGGTCTGAAAGTGGCATTTCTTTCAATGCTACTACTGTTAGTGGTTCCATTTCTGATCCCACGTCCCGCGATGCTACGGATACTGCGCCTGGACCAGCTACTACTACTACAGTACTATCCCATCTTGGCCAACTCCAGACCTCGCCTATCATCCCTGAGAGTGCTATGCCTCCTTTGTGCTGTCAGTGTCAAGTACGTACTTCCGTAATCCATCTGACAATCTATGTATCCTTGAGAGAACGTGACCACCTCAAGGATTCGTTGGTCATCTATTAGATCTTCAACCACGTATATGCCAAGCGAAACTCGTGGTTAACCGTTAGCGAGTATTTGCACCGAGCTCGATGGAAAACCATAGTTCGTCCACCAATTGGTTCGTACTGATAGAGTATTGGGTGTTCAATGTTCAATTGCGGGCACCACAGCTCGACCGTCTCCGTGCCACATCTGAGTTCTCTCAGGCTGCTCATAAGCCTTCAATAGGTCTGAGGGCTGTAGGACTCGAAGACTTTCGGTTGTTCCCTCGAACCGTTACCTGTAGTACAGACACGTACCCTTGATACTAAATGGGGTTGCACGGCGAGGCTTCGTAGTTTGTTTGCTACTGCGGGGAGATGGTCCAAATAGCCACTTATATATTATAGCATCCCAAGTCAGACTTACAAACAAAAGAAACCTTGTCCGCAAAGTCGTTGAGGTAGTTCCTCCTGACTCTTTCGTTGAACTTTACCAAGTTCCATCTTGTGATCCTCTCTGTCAGTCGACATTCTCAAAATCAGTGGCAGTATAGTTCAATGATTTCAATGATTTCAATGATTTCAATGATGATTTCTTCTGCTATAATATACGCCCTCTCCGTTTTATGTACATTCTTTTGACGTTGTCCAAACCCATGCAAGTCCTCATTATCTTTCATAACGCATAAAGCCATCCCCACTCGATGTCACTCACAACTCATCCTTAGCAGCAGCAGCATTGCCGCCATTACCTTCCTTTCCACCATCCTGAAGGCCTCTCTTGACCATAGAGCTAATGATCTCATACACAACCTGGGCAGCAGCCAGAGCGGTCTCCTCACCACCATTCTGGTAAGCAGGAGACACCTCAACAACATCAGCACCAACTAGGTTCAGTCCCTCAAGACCGCGAAGAATGCGGATGAACTCGCGGGTAGACCAACCTCCGGGCTCAGGGGTTCCGGTGCCGGGTGCAAAGGCGGGATCCAGAACATCGATATCGACAGAGAGATACACAGGGTTTTCGGTACCAAGCACTTTAAGGATACCGTCAATTATTCCCTTGGTACCGAGATCATCAATATCGTCGGCTGTGAAGCGGACCCAGCCCTGGGAGGTGTCGTCCTCGTTGTCGGCAAAGTCGTTACCTGAGAGCCTGGTGCGTAGGCCGGCATGAACGGAGCGCTCAGAGGAAGAGTTTGAAAGGAGGCCTTCCTGGTTGGCCATCCAAAACATTGAGCCATGGGTAAATTGGGTGGCTCCCCACCAGGAAGGATAGGCAGCTGGGTTCCAAGTATCGAGATGGGCTGTGACGAATGTGTTAATGAGGTTCTTCGCAAGATCGTTGTCCAAGGGCACAATGAACTCACCATCGAAATGCAGGACCTGGATAGGCTTCCCATGAATCTCGTTCAACGCTCTCAAAGCAGGGAGAGCCAAAGAGTGATCACCGCCCAGAGTCACCAGTCGAGCCTTGGGCGCAAGTGCTGAAACCGTCTTGCGGCGACCAAGCTGCTTGAAAGCCTGGGTCATCTGCTCGCGAGCAATATTGTTGTCGATGGGGGTGATAGAAATATCGCCACAGTCCACAATCTTAGCCCAGTTCTGGTAAGGGTTGATACCAGCGCGAGGGTTGAATCCACGCATGGATGTCTGACGAGCAGATGCAGAGCGAATTGCTCGTGGGCCAAAACGAGCTCCTGGGCGGTAGCTCACGGCCGTGTCGAAAGGAGCACCGACGATAGCAATATCGAACGGCTCAGTGGGTTCAGTGAGACACTTTACGTGGTTGAGATGGGCGAATGTGTTGATGCCAGCAAAGGGCCACTGCGAGGAGTCAGTATATGGACCTCCCAGGATAATTCATGATGATCTGATGTTTAATGAGACACTTGGAGCCTTCTCTACCAAGTGCCTATCACATACCTCATAACCCCATTTCTGCTCAAGCTCATCAAGTTCCTCCTTCGTCCACTCCTTATCATCATGATCATGAGAGCAAGCTGTAGCCAGGCCCGCCAAAGCGAGAACATTCAGGAGCTTCATGATGAACGGCAGTTGTATGTAATTCACCAATGAAGTCAACTTGCTTGCAAATATCACAACTTGAGAGTCACGGGAAAGAGAGAAAGAAGTAGGAGAAAAGAGAGGCTGCCAGTGAGGTCTATATAGTCACTATCTACGCTTCACCCTCTACCGGGCGGGCATCCGGCCCCACGAGTCAAGATCCATCAGATCAAGCATACCTCAACTCAAGGAAAGCCTCAAAGAGAGATATAAGGATCGCCGATTGGTCAGTCGAGGCAGTTCTGACCGGATAACGATCTCCCCGCAGTCGTCTTTCTTCCCCGCCTCGAGCCCTCTTGGAGGTTTGGGGAGCGAATTTGCCTGATTCAGGCATAGAATCGCACGTAGAGGCCCTATGATTTCACTTTTGGGTTGAGAGATAGTGACCAGAAAATGGGTCTTTGGTGTGGAACTAGGTTGAGATAGGAAAGTTGGGGCGACGGCACCTCATATTTCCCGGTGACATTTGGGTATGTAGGTAGGTATTCTTAACAAAGTCAAATCATCTTCAGCCGCTGATAAATTGTTAGTCAAACAGTTACTTACCTATAAACGGGGGCATCCTCTAACATTCTTCGACTTTGCAATATCAATTTCCCCTTCATCTCAAGTGTCGCTCTTACAGACATATCTCAAAGTTCTGTTGAGGGACAAGCTTCTTCCAGGTATCATAGGTATTCTCAGTACCGTTTTATGGATAACACATCTTTGTTCCATTATTACGCATCATGGTTAATAGACATCGCATAAGGCGTGCCCGTTGTCCGTCAAAGGGCGTAGTACCCTCCTTCATTCACCACATCTTACAGCACTCGAGGAGAATAGTCTGTCATTGTCTCAAACAGGATAGCACCCAAGACAAGTCACATGCCCCTTCTAACATCAACTGCCATGTCGATGCCTACACTTGATCTACAGTATAAACCGGCAGTTAGCCGGTCGGAAGGACAGTCTGGACCCGATGCAACTACCGAGCTGGCAGGCAAGGGTTTGCCTACCTGGTGCATTTCCCCAGGTCAAGTACATATGAAGAGCGTTGCCGAGATCTAACATACTTGCTGGTCCAGTTGAATGCAAGGACCATATGGAGTACCTCATGCCACTATGCTTCCTCATCCGCCGAAACATATCTCAGGGCAAGGCCACCACCGTTGGCAGTCGACATGATCCATTGAAAGATTCAAACATGAAATACAAAATTTTTCTATAACTTAGTATGAATCAAGACAAGACATTGATGTAAATCACCCCAATCGCCAAACTTTCCTATCAAAGCATTCCCGCCTAGATGTGTGAATCGTTGTCTTCGTCCGCTACCAGTCCTCTCTCTTGCCACTCGGTCCATCTCGCGAGGGGCAGAGAACAAGATGCATTGGATTCCAGCCTTAAGAAACTCGGGGAGACCACTGGAATAGGAGAGGCTTTTCGGTGGAAGCTCCGGCTGGGGGCTACGCACAGCGGCGCCCGGCAGCTCTCGATCGGTGGTGTCACCCTTTCAAACCCTTCTTCCTCTTCTCGTTGCGGAACAGGACGGCTGCTCCCCGAGTTTCGTTCCGTCTCTTAGTTCGCCTCACGCAAAGAACGATCACTCTCTTTGAAATCCATTTCGTTCCGTTCCACCAGCGCAGGTCATCCCAATGCTGTCTTGCCGTGCCTTCACCAAAGAACTCTATTCGTGCATGTCTACTGGGCATGTTCCTAACTCAACCAAAAATTCCCAGGGGAAGTAGGGGAAGGTGGTGTCATAGCTCGGCTGCGGCTATCCCATTTCCGTTTATAGGACGAGGCACTTGTGTGACTTCTTTTTAGGAGCAGGGGGCTCAAGTGCTGCAACGATAGCCTGTATAATGCGATCAGAACGTGTTTCAAGCAATGCTTATAGATGGGGAGAGTCTTCTAATCAGTAAAGACATACCTCGTCAAATACATCCTTGAGCTTATACTGGGTGAGAGCACTGCACTCAACGTACTTGACAGCACCCAGGTCCTTCGCCATTCGTTCACCATCCTCTCGTCGTACTGGTTGCATCTTTTGCTTTGACAGCTTCTCTCGAACACTAGGGTCGTCCCTCAAATCCACCTGGGTACCGACAATCAAACAGGGCACGCCGGGGCAGTGGTGGCGGACCTCGGGGAACCACTTCTCGCGGACGTTTTCGAAGGAAGCAGGCGAGGTGACGGAAAAGCAGACGAGGAAGACATCGGTCTGAGGATATGAAAGAGGCCGCAGTCTGTCATAATCTTCTTGACCAGCGGTATCGAACAACCCGAGAGTGTACGGCTCATCTCCTATCCTGTAAGTAATCAGCAACCCTTCTGTGACTGACCGAGTTGCCGTCCATCAAACATATCCGCAGATCGCCCCCTCTTATCACGGAATCCATCACACTGCTGAAGCCAGAAGTCGGTGATGGCTTTTCACGACTGAAGACGTTCATTGCAGGTGGGGAGACCCTGTGGGGGCGCTGGTGTCGATCGATAGGCGTGCAGGTAGACTCACATAACCGTAACTGCGTAGTTGTCGAAGACTGTAGGGACATATTCGGATGGAAACTTGTTTGTTGTGTAGCTGATGAGAAGACAGGTCTTTCCAACAGCACCGTCACCGACGACGACGCACCTACAAAAAAGGGGTAAACCGGATTAGCCTCAAGAACGATTGTTCGAATGGCGGACAGGGTAACGGGCATGCAGAGTAGATGCGCAGGCATGCTTAGGGTGCTTTGCCGTAGGACAATCTCGGTGTAGAGATAAAGCAAGCAAAGGGAAGCAAAGCATCGCATAGTATTGCGGCAGCACAAACCCAAGGGATGAAAACATACTTAATAGTTGCGACAACAGCCATTGTTCCTCACGAAAGCTCCTCGGTAGGAGCTCGTCTATGTTAAAGTGAAATGCAGGCGGTCGAGTGGTCAAGCTCTATTGGCGGGCGGATGCGCGCGACTACGACAAGAGAGCGGGGGGGTTGCGGAGCGGAGAAAGTCGAGTCCAAATAGGTGTCGGGGAGAACAGGTCGAAATAAGGATGATAAGTCGAGCGAAGGCGAATATGTTGGGGCTGTACTGTTTGATGGCGGATTGAGGTGGTTGAAGACAAGTCAAGATTGCGGTGGATGCGGCTTTCGGTAGGTCTAGGTAGCGGATTGGTATGGAGTTGCGTTGAGGTGCGCTTTGGTTTGGTTCGGTCTGATCTGGTCTGGTTTGGGTTCTGGATCTAGGCCAGCGAATGGGTGGAGGTGGAGAGCCTGGGAGTAACTGAGGAGGCTACCTATGACCGTCGACGGAAATTTGAAACCTGCAACAAGAGGTGAGCGGGAGTGTAAGACAGACAGACACGATTGATTGATTGATTGAGGTGCGACTAACTACCAGCAAGCAGGGAAAGGGTCCAGTCCAAGCAAAAAGAGAAGAGACACAGGCGCTGGCAAGAGTTAAAAAGAGAGGCACAGGCCTTGTACAGTGTGGTAGTGGGCCTCGATGAAGCAAAGCAGCAGCAGCAGCACAGATACCGCTGCAGAAAAGCAAGCCAGGCAGGAAACCAAGGCGAAGCAAAGTTGAGGTGAGGTGAGGTAAGGCAAGGCAAGGTAAGTAAGGCAAAGTAAAGCAAAGGGACCAACACCAGTAGCTAAGTAGGTAGCATTAGCCTGGAGGTACCGCTACCAGCACAAGGAAGGCAGCCTAGCCTAGCATGGGGCAGGCAGAGCAGAGCAGGGGATAGGAAATGGTATTAATACGGGGACGGGGAGAGAAGAGAGGGGGAGGTTGGAACGCTCAAAGCCAGGCCAGGCCAAGCCAGGCCAGCACCTCTCCCAGTTCCAGGTTTAGCCTAGACAGACAAGCTTGCATCCAATGGTAGGTCTAGTACTTTAACGTACAGCCAAGTACACCTGTGAGAACCGCCAGGTTAGCAGTACAGCAAAGTACCGCCTCTACTCCGTACTTGATGGGCTCTTAAACAAGCAAGCACCAAGTAAAAGAGGCCAGGCCGATGTGGATTGGGGAGGTGGATGCGTTACCAGTCTGAGTGGAGGGGACAAGCAAGGTACGACGAAGGGCAAAAGAAATGCACAATGTGCGTAAGGTTATAGTGCAGAGGAGAAAACAAAACAGAAAGGGGATAGAGTTATGATGCAGAGTCCAGAAGTTTCTTTCTGATTATCATTGAAATGGCCGAGTTGATGCGACTCTGATAGAAAGAGAGAGAGAGAGAGAGAGAGAGAGAGAGAGAGAGAGACCAACCTGTTAGTGATTAGGTTAGTAGGTACCTGTTGAAAGTACTGTAGCGATGCTGTGCGCTGTCTGGTCGGTACCGTTTACCGACTTCTTGATGCAAGCCCAAGATAAATAAGTACCTGGCCCAAGAAGAAGAAAAGTGAGTCGAGTCGATGATGAGATTGCAGTTGTTGACAACTGAAACCAACGGAGTATGTATGATAACGCAAAATCAATGTCAGACACAAGAAGCCGTAAGTTAGTACATAATATCCATGGAATGGAAATGAAGCAAGGCCTGGACTCTGGAGCGTCCGCCGATCAATGGATGGCAGGTGGCCAGGTCCAACGGCGTTGCGTACTGGAACTTGAACTCTTCAGGGCCTTTCTAGCGTCATCATCCCAAAGATACGGGACCGTACCAGTAAGAGGTAGCCCAGGTCTGCGTGCACCTCAGGGGAGGGTCCACTGTTAGTCATCAATACCCAGATACTTCCAACTACACATGTCGATGTCACAGGGTAAAGTAGCTCTTTATCAAACGGATATCTGGTTCATCAGCGTCATTCATTCAATGACGGCCTTATTATCCAGTATAACAACCATCCAGAGTATCACCCAGTTGCAAATATGAAACTTTCTAACTCAGGGACAAAATCTCTGGTCTTTGGCTTGGGAATTTGGGACAAAGGCCTGTCAGTCAGTCTTTTATTAACCATAACCATTACTTGCTTGGCCTTGGCCTTGACGCACTGCGCGAGAACCGTGCTGAATGGCGCAAACAGGGACCCTTTGTTGTTCACATTGACTTAAACTAGCTGCTATGTTAGTAGCAGCAGCAGAGGACGAATGCGATAATTGATAACGACACGAGGGTTGAGCCACCTGGCTCCAAGTGCTTGCATAAAGGACGAGAACCAAACCAAAGAAAAGTATGGGAATAGGGGTTAGAGAATGGGACGACGATCCGCTCGTCAGATCCGATTGTTCTCAGTGCGTGCGTTGCTTTGTTGTAAGGGTATGCTTGTCCCTTGACTTCGCTTCACTGGTGGTGTCGTATATCAGATCGTGACATGTCCGATTGGACTCATTCAGTTCCCGTCTGGTCTTGATTGCCTCGCCTTGCAAGTTGCAGCGCATTGAGAGCCCGTCTAGCCCGTCCATTTGGTGATCCAGAACGGGTCGGGGGGCTTTTTTGCAAGTAGCTCTCTCTGGTCCATGCCCTTGGCCCCCTAGGCCAAAGGTATATTAATATTCAAACTTCAAAGCTCTCGCTTAACAAGGGGATCTGCTTTACAAGCGTCGAGTGCTTTGATGCCAATGCAAATTGTGACACACGCGTGACCACTGGCCACTGCGGATTGACGAAGATCTTTGTGTGATATGTTTCAACCTCCTCTGGCTCGCTCTCGGAGATTCGAATAAAGAAACAAAACCCCTTCACCTAAGACGGCCACCGACTATTTTGAGTGCTGGGTGCGACGTTCCGAAGCAGGGAAACATCAACAAGAACAAAACATGTTTGTTGGCATCTGCCGAGTCTCTCGAGTCCCTGTTGCACTGCGACAATATGGTTAGTCCGAATATTATCATTACTCTCTGAGTCTGAGTTTCTGATAAACAACACAACAGCCCTGTGATAAACGGTGACTGGGGAGACACGCGCGGACACAAATCTCGGAATCACTCATCCCAGCACCCGCTCGCTAGTATAGGAACTTACCGACATCAACACTGAAGCTTCAGCCCAGGGATATTACTTTGACCAAGGGCTCCCTGCTCAAGTTTATGCAGTGGAGATCAGCCTCGTGAACTTGTCACATATTGTATGCCCTTAACAGACCTCCAGCTGCAGCTCTGCAGGCTCTGTCACGCCTGTCAATTTCAGCTTGACAATGCTCCTGTCGCAATCGCATGTTTGGGGCTCCAACTTATCAACATGGGACGAGGGGAATATGCAGCTTATCTGCCTGTCTCACCTGCACGAAGGCGCTTTCGTTAAATTGCATATTCTCATCATACGTGATTCAGACTGAGACATGAGCTGCGTTCAGCATGTTATCCATCGATCTGCGCGGTCTCGTGGCTTGAAGAGGGTTATCCAGCCCAATTATTTCCTTTTGCCGAGTTCGCTTCAGGTGATGTTTTGTGAGTCCCATCTCTGAATAATATCGATAAGCGTGGAATTTCCATAAACCCTTAATAGGATCGGATCGCCCTCTATATAAGAACCAATCTTTTTGCATTGCCAAGCTATCGTCGGCGTAGCATTCGGGGAACCTCAACGGGGAACAGCTGTGAAATGTATGTATATGTAGCTAGTATGCCACACTTTCACGCCACAGCCAATTAGTTGTCTCCCCTCTTTAACGTCAAGTGTTCTCGATGATTAGAGAAACGATGACATTATAAGCCTGTTCATGAAACCTCAAGATATGTCTACTTGGGAATTGAGGGCTTCGACAACTTTGCGCCATCAACTACAGCTTTTACAGACCATCAGAATGATCGTCAAGTAATCCGCGTCTGATTATATACAGATTTAAGTTAGGTTTTACTGTAGTTCGTTCCTTTGTGTAGAGTTTGGTCTTGGCCAAGCTAAGCATTAACTAAGAAGCCGTTGAAGCATAATTTGACCCTGCATCTCGGCCTGCCTCCCACATCTTTCTTCTGCTAGATCTACAACTAACGCAGTTTCTCTCTGCAGCTAAGCCTTGGTAATCAATAGCTTGTAGATACTCCGCATCTTCGGCAAACATCTCACCTTCAGAGTCAGAGTCATCACATTCATCACATCACAGTCTCGAGATGGCGCTAAACCCAAATGGAGAGTAACGGACCTGTCATCCGTCCATCATCGGGGCGCGAGATGTCCGCAATCCGGGGCGCCGTAAGTGGGTACGAAGATGTTGAAAAAGAGTCGGTTTGGATCCATCTTCCCAGACTTTGACCTCTCTTGAAATGATATGAACACTCGGGCCTGAAGAGTCCGCCAAACAAAGCACCGACTGTCAATTGCTGGCCATGGGGTTGCTAAGATGGCCTCACAAGGACAAGCCGCCGGTTCTGCTCAAGGTGCGGTCCTCGGCTGGTCTCATCGTCACCACATGTTCCTTTGCCATCTTCACTGTAAGTCGCCAGTTGCTCTTCAGCTCTGACAAGCCAATTGAATAATATGGCCCTAGGACATCTTTCTGTATGGTGTTATCGTTCCCATACTTCCATTCTCTCTTCAGGATCGAATTGGTATCCGCACAAACCGGGTGCAGTACTGGGTCTCCATAGCATTGGCCGTGTTTGGTGCTGCACTCTTGGCTGGCTCTCGTATGTGCACAGTCCTCACTTGAAGTGGTAGTATATAACTTATGGTGACTATATCAGCCGTCTGGGGTTATCTGGCCGACCGAATCCACAACCGCCGGATGCCTATGCTTATAGGACTTATTGTACTGTGTGGTGCTACTGTTTTCCTATGCGTAGGTCGCACGCTTGCTCTCTTCATGATCGGCCGTGCTCTGCAAGGAATATCTGCCGCACTAACATGGACTGTCGGTCTTGCGCTTGTCGTCGATACTGTCGACAAGGAGCATATCGGCAAAGCCATGGGTTGGATTAGCACAGCTTGCAGTCTGGGCATCTTGGTTGCACCTCTACTGGGAGGTCTCGTATATGGAAAGGGAGGTTACTACTCCGTTTTCGCCATGTGCTTTGGCCTTCTCGCCGTTGACATTGCCTTGCGTCTCATCATCATCGAGGTCAAGGATGCCAAAAGGTGGCTTGATTGGGCGGAACCTATAACCGTGGCAGACCCAGAAGGTGCCGTGACGGAGGAACCAAATATCGAGAAGAACAAAGACAACATCGCTCATCAAACAGATGGGCAGGCCAAGGACGTATCAGACCCATCACGATCACCTATCAAGACACTCGTTAAGCTCCTGGGGCAGCCTCGATTCCTGGCAGCTCTGTGGGGAACCTTCGTTCAGGCACTTATCAACACGGCGCTCGAAAGTACTCTTCCCCTTCTCACACACGACATATTTGGCTGGGACTCGATTGGGGCAGGACTGATATTCCTCCCGGTCATTCTGCCATCATTTCTGGGACCTGTGGTTGGCATGGTTGGCGATCGATACGGGCCTAAGTGGCTCGCTTCGTTCGGCTTCCTCTTCGCCACACCATTTGTCGTATGTCTGAGGTTCGTCGACGAGAATACGATTCAAGACAAGATCCTTCTCTGCGGGCTCTTGGCTGGTGTGGGCATCACAACCGCGTGCATCTTCGGGCCCCTGATGGCTGAGATCACTTGGTCCGTCCAGGGCAAGGACGGGAATGAAGGTGCGGGGCAGATTGCTCAAGCGTATGGCCTCTACAACATGGCATACTCGGGAGGATCTCTGGTAGGACCTATAATGGGCGGAATGGTCAAGGACAGCGCTGGTTGGGCAACTGTCGGATGGAGTCTGGGTATAGTAGTGTTCGTGTCCGCCATTCCAACTGTTTTGTATACGGGCGGGCCACTGAAGGTCAAGAAGCTTAGAGGTTGGGGGAGACAAAACTCGGCTGAAGCCTAAATAATCCACAAACAGAATACAATTATTGTAGGTTCAAGATTGAGGCTACATATATTAGTACCTTACCTATATATAAAAGTATACGTAGTCCTCGACTGCCCGAATTGGATGTCTCGGACACCGCGGGCGACATCAATGGAAGCTAAGCCTAAAGGGAACAGCTGTTCATTTAGGTTCCATCCATGGCAGGCAGCTTCAATATTGCACAGTCAGACTCATGATGATTTAATCAATCTTCTCTCGACAACATTATCTGGACTTCGTTTTTCTTGTTGATATACTTGCATCGGAATTCTGTGATTCACTTTCTGCAAAACGTAAAACCTGATTATCGTCGTTATTCTACTTCTATTATCCCAAATTCTCGTGCGTTTCCCAGAAACAAGCACTCTTTATACATAATCACACATCATGGAGGAGCAGCAACAAATTGATGAGCTCCTTGAACGCTATCTCAGCCTGCTGGACGAATACAGCCGACTCCGCCAGAGTCTATCTCGGATCCAATCTGATGTCTTTCACAATATCGCCCGCGCTAATTTCGCCGGCGAGAGAGGCATGAGGTACGGTCAAGATCACTACGATGAACGGATGCAAGCAACACGCCTTCTTGCTATTGAGCAGGATGCTAGCCAGAGCCCAACATTCTCAATCTCTCCTGTTCCCGAAGAAGATAATGTAGCACATAAGGAAGAAACCTCCTCAGCTGAGAAGTCTGATGATGCATCAACAACAGAGGCCAAAGAAGCCAGCAGCCCTGAAGAAAAGAAGCGAAAACAGAACAGGAACCCTCTACAATGGTTTGGGCTATTCGCGCCTATGCCTCTCCGAACGGCACAAACACATTCCGTGAAAGCAGTAGAGGAAGTTATCCCAAGGCTTGTTTCTGTCAACGCTGAAATGCTGCATGTGGAAATTGAGGTGCGACGAGCGAGGAAACGACGTGCTAAAGCGGAGGCAGCTGAAAAGAAGACAGGCCAAACTGCCGGAGCGACGCAGCCACAGAGCACAGCAGTTTGAACGCCTTCATATTGATACTACATCTGCCATATATGGTCATGCTCGGGTACATCAACTATTCCCAGTGCCCCCACAGGTTGTTTAGACTCTCGGCCAGAGTCGGATGAGCATAAACAGCTGCTTCCAAATCCCACCACTTCAAATTACCCATCATAGCAGTTTGTACAATCGACATGATTTCACCACCTTCCAAACCCAAACATGTGAACCCCAAGATCTCACCGGTTTTTGCATCCACAGTCGCCTTCATCATACCACGTGGCTCTGCTGTCTCCAGCGCCCTTGCAACATAACTCATAGGCATCGTGGCAGTCTTCACTTCCCTTGAACTGTTGGCGAGGTCTCTAGCGTGGAGCCCAACATGGCCAAGCTGTGGGTCGGTGTACATGACATAAGGAGTCAGAACTCGTGAGATCGACGCCTTTGTCGTAGGCATGGCTGGAGTTGTGGATGACATAGCTTCTGGAATGAGGTTGGTGCGGATAATGCGGGAATCATCGTAGGACATGTGTGTGAAAGCAGCACCTCCGTGGCAGTCTCCTATGGCGTAGATATCTGAAGCCGTGCTCTGGAGTTTGTCGTCGACAATAATGTGGCCTCTAGGAGTCGTCTTGATGCCAACTTTGGAGAGGTTTAGGCTATCTGTGTTGGGCACTCGGCCTGTTGCCAGCAGAAGATGTGTTCCGGAAACTTCTGTCTCCCCTCCTGGGGTCTTGATGCTCACTGCGAAAGGTGTCTTTGTGTCCTTGGCAGCTGAGATCGAGCTCACTGTGCTCGAAAGATGAACCGTGATTCCATCCTGTTGAAGGATATCCAGGAGACACTTCGCCACGTCAGTGTCTTCTCGGGGCACAAGCTGCTTGGCCCTTTGAATAACAGTCACTTCAGAGCCCAAGCGGCGAAAGAGCTGCCCAAACTCAAGGCCGATATACCCGCCGCCCAACACAACAAGACGCTGTGGAACCTCACCCAGTTCCATGATAGTAGTCGAGTTGAGTACTCGTGCTGGGTCAACATCGTCGAGACCTTTGATATCTGGCCTCAGTGGCCTCTCACCGACGTTGATGAAAATCTGATCGGCGCTGACCTCTTTCTCGCCTCCATTGCTCAACAAAACTTTAAATTTCTTCTCACCAACAAAGCTACCATCGCCCATGATCACATCGACACCTGCTGCATTCAAACCTCTGACACTGCCGGCGTTCCACTGCTCCACGATTTCGCGCTTGCGCTGCCTTACCCGAGCCATGTCGATCTCAACCTTACCGTTTCCTCCGTGTACACCATAGTCTTTACCACGTTTGGCCATGTAGGCTGCTCTTCCAGAGGCGATCATGGTCTTTGTAGGCGTGCATCCCACGTTGACGCAAGTGCCGCCCAGAGCCGTGCGCTCAATCACGGCCGTTTTGCGACCAGCATTGGCGAAGGCTTTGGCGACTGGGTTGCCACTCTGACCGGAGCCGAGGACGATAACGTCGTAGCGGGTAGCCATTGTATGAAGATGTTGGCGCTTGAGAAACTGACTGATGGAAGTTGGACGCGATAGGCCAACGAGACGATTCATGAACAAAGATTATCAATTGAGATTCGATTCCATCAGGACTTAGAGACCAGCTAAATAGAGTGTATAGATAGAAGCCTCTTATACGAGGCACCGTCGTTCAACGCCATGTAAGCGGGTGGCTTATTCATCTCTTACAACGCAACGCCCAAGTTTCGTCAGCGTGACTGATGAAGTTACTGTTGGCCAAAGGGGATGCCGCAGTCTCGTGAGGGGTAGGACAGAACACCATGATGTACTTAACCGCTTGACGTATTGACATAAGCACTATCTATTCCACATAACATTTAGCTCTGAGCGTTGTGTCAAGATTAGACCACCCGAAAAGCTACCCCGTAGTTGTCATCATTCCTGCGTTAACGAACCCAATGTAGCGAGAACATCTTCTAACATTTCCCTCTCCGGGTTATCATGGTTGACTTGCTTAGCAAGTTGAGACGCAATCCCATGGATAGCAGCAATAGAATGCTTGTATCTCTGCCGCATGCCCCGGTTCGCCACCCCCAGCACCGAACAGCAAAGTTGCAAAGAGGAGATTACTGCCTCCTGTACCTGGGGTGATAGCTCTGAATCAGGGATATCCCATGCTGCTACTGAAGTGATGAGATCCATCCAAGCTTCAGGAACACCATTGGATTCTTGCTCAACTATTGGAAGTAGAATTCGAACGATGTCTGTAGCCCGAGCGGCCTCCTGCTCTCCGCAAGTCCGTGAGGCATGCTGCAGGATAGAGTTCAGATCGTGAGTAAGAATTATCCAACCTTCGTTGGCGAGCAACAGCTCGCGACCTTGGGGTAGCGTAGTCACACCCTCTAGAGCCACGAGGACAGGAGATCGGAAGTCGAGTTTATGTTGAGAGCTGGATTTGTAAAGATCCATAAACATATCCATTAAACCAGTAGCCTCCTTCCGCAGGATATCATTCTCCTCTTCCCGCAGCCAGAGCGCCAATGCTCGCACAGCTGAAAGTATGAACATATCATCGTCAGCGTTATCTCTCATTGAGTCCCAAGCGAGCGTGTGGTGGGCTCCAGTTGATGTATCTGTCGTGCCAGTTCGAGCGTCTGGATGTAGTCCCATGGCTCCGGCAACAGAAGCATCCCATCGATCGCGAAGATACTCCGCTGTGAGCGACATTGTCTCGGAAATGCCCTTACGAAGCTTAAGGAGGTTCTCGGGGGTCATGAAGAAGGTTTCTATGGACTCATCTTCCAAACACTGCACGAGGTATCCAATGAAGATTGAGATGACGTCGAATGCAGAAGTGAGGCGTGTTGAGATTTTGGGATACTCGGGCTTGTTTAGCTGTTCTAGAAGAGTGGGAGCCGAAGAGCGAATATCGATGAGTAGGAGGTTGATGAGTAGGTATGAGAAGGCCTTGTCATCCTTTTTGTCATCGATAAACACCAACTTTGGTGCCTCGGACGGGAAAGCTTGGAGTATCGAGGCTGTGGCATTGGTATATGCCGCTCGGGCTTCAGGTGCTGGCCTACTTGTGACGAGGTTTTGAACATAGATAACGACTGCCTTGAGCCACCTGGGATGCTGAGGAAGGATCTGGAGCAAATTGGTTAGATGATTCTCTTGGAGAAGGCGTGGAAAACGCACAGAAGAGTTGGCATGCCGAAGAAAGTAACCAAGGAACTCTAGAAGCGTGACAGCATCAGTTCCAGTGAATGACGAGACTAGACTCTGAATCGTGTCGTCAATCTGCCTCGCCAGCGTCGCGGGATCTTCAGTGGTTGTCATGGAATTGAGCCATGCAAAGCAAAAGATGTCCAGAACCTGTGCATGGCTAGGAGCAATCTCGGTAAGGGAGCTAAAGTCTTCCACCTTGATAAACTCTTGTGCTCCTTGCTGTGAGCTTGCTAGTGTATGTAGCAGTTGAAGTATTAGCCTTGTGGTATCTTCAGAGCTGAGACAGTCATTAGTTTGCTGGTTTGGCCTTCCGAGGCTTCATACCTGTAGAGAACTGCATTGACGAGCAAGGGGATCCTGTTGATGAATTTGGCATCACTCTTGGCCTGGTCGGGAAGAAGAATGGAGAAAATGTACAGGACAGATACAGCCAAATCCAACATGTCTTTTGAATTCTGGGTCGAAGGCTTTGAGCCTGTGCGCAGTAGTCGGTCGAGGAACTTGGGTGAGAGACTGGACCATAGGCCCTGAACTGTTTGCTCATCTTGGCGGAGTTGTTCTGAGGTGTCGAGAAGAGATTTTAGGAGGGCCAGTCCAACAAATCTTTGGGTATCATCTTTGGCCTTGAGAAGTGACTGTATCTTGTTGATGTCTGTAGGTTGAGAAGCAGTACTTGTTGTATTCTCAGCCATCTTGGTCTCTACCTATTTTGTAGTAATGAGTTGAGTTCGAAATACCGACTGAGCTGTAGTTTCCGTACGTCGACTGCAACAAGATCGAGTTTCTTGATGAAGATGAAGACTTGGTTGTATATGAGAATAGTTGCTAACTACCTAAGATGAGAAGAGCACATGTACATGTAAGGTCAATATTAATGGACTTGACTTGCAACAACTCTGTTGGGTCCCACTATTCTATAAATTCCCCTCCGTGCCTTGGTAGATGAATGAATTCTAGAAACCTCCAACATTTAGACCATAGAAGGGGCCATATGAACGAATTTATTTTGACGATAAATAAATCCTAATTATCACCGAGACCTGAGCATATCGTTTCGTAGTATCATATACTGCTAGTCTATTGTGAATCTTGCATAAATAAGTGTTTCAAGGCAAGGACAATGAAAGCCAAGATCTTCGCGAGACCAGGAAATTGGTTTAGGTAGTAATTAAACTTGAGCCTCAAAAATGCAACTCGAGACAATAATAGCCCAGAATGTTTCAATATTTCTTGAGACTCTTGCTTGTCTCAGCTATAAACAACCTAAACCACCCGACACCATCTAAGTTACTGATGCATTGGATCCAATGTTTTCAGCTGGTCGAGTCGACGTTTTAGGCAATACAAACCCTACAACAGCCAACCAGACCAACTGTAGCCATTCCGTGTCCTCCACTGAACTCTCCGAGTCAATAGCGCACTTGAAATGGACACCAACAACCTCGTATCTAACTTTATCTCGACTCTCCCTTTCAAACCTCTCACAAACCAAAGACTCTGTGCCAGCTGTGAGCTCTTACACCGCATGATCACAATGTCATGAGCCGCATCATGTCTGGAGCGTCTCAAAACGACCCCTACGCCTTCGCTTCCGCTTCTGCCTCTGCTTCCGCCGCTTCGTCCTCATCGCATACTCCAAACTCCAATGCCGACGATCGCGACGAGCTCGATTTCCTTCACGACGACGCCAGCGATGACAGCGGCCGGGGAAGGTCTCGCGACCGAGATCATGTGCTCGGCGACGATCCGCTTCAGAGCAATCTGGGTGCGCCCATGACCTTTAAACGCAGACAGGGGCCCTCGTTCTGGTCTGCGCCCTCTCGACTTCTCTCCGCCATCACAGGTTCACGACCGCATGCCTCCTCGAGAGGACCGTCTCCAGCTGTTTATCCAAGCTCTAATACCCCCCCGCGCCCTGAGACTGTCATATTCAACGAAGCTTCCAAGGATGGTGTGCCACATGATTGGTATGTCGAGGGACCAGGGCGTCGAGTCGGTTACGAGGATCTTACGGCCATCGATTGGATCTTCGAATACACAAAAGAGCGCCAGAGGTTGCGCATGCTATACTCGAGTGCGTCTGGGGTTATAGGTTATGTGCGACGCCTCATTGATGCCAGCCAAGTCTGGATCGTCCTGCTCTTGACGGGTATGCTTGTAGGCACTGTTGCTGCTGTCATCAACGTCACGACCGATTGGCTTGGAGATTTGAAGGAAGGATACTGCGCCAGTGGTCCAGAGGGAGGTCATTTTTACCTAAACAAGGCCTTCTGCTGTTATGGCTATGACCAAGGCTCCAAATGCGACGGTTGGAAGACTTGGGGCGACGCCCTGGGAGTCCATTCAAAAGGTGGCAAGTGGTTCGTCGAGTATTTCTTCTTCATTTCTTTCGCGGTATGTACACTCGACGGAACCCCGTAGCTTCTAATACCTCATATGGCTAACAATTGGAAGATGCTGTTTGCATATGTCGCAGCCCTTCTCGTCCAAGAATATGCCATCTACGCAAAACACAGTGGTATTCCAGAAATCAAGACTGTTCTGGGGGGCTTCGTTATTCGACGGTTCCTTGGACTCTGGACACTCATCATCAAGTCTCTTGGTCTTGTTAGTCAAGTCAAGCCTATACTGCTTTACCAGCTCGTTGCTGACACCATCACAGGCTCTTGCTGTTGCATCAGGCATGTGGTTGGGCAAAGAAGGCCCCCTAATTCATGTTGCTTGCTGTTGCGCCAACGTATTTACGAAATTGTTCCGCAACATCAATGACAATGAAGGTAGAGAGCTTCCCTATGATGCAGTCGGTTTTCATCAGCTAACGCTATTAGCCCGCAAACGTGAGGTTCTTTCGGCTGCTGCCGCTTCAGGTGTCTCAGTTGCATTTGGTTCCCCCATCGGTGGTGTCTTATTCAGTCTCGAGGTCAGTTATGCTTAGCCCCAGGCTTACAACCAACACTAACATACCAACTCTTTACAGACTTTGTCTTATTACTTTCCAGACAAGACGATGTGGCAGAGCTTTGTCTGTGCCATGACTGCTGCAGTCGTTCTTCAGGCTTTCGACCCCTTTCGATCTGGCAAGCTTGTCTTGTATCAGGTTCACTACAGCATTGGATGGCATGGCTTCGAGCTGCTCCCCTACGCCATACTAGGCGTCATGGGTGTAAGTCCAACATCAAGTACGGACAGAACAAGTAACTAACAGTGTTTCCTCTCCAGGGCATACATGGCGGTCTCTTCATAAGACTCAACATGGCTATTGCTCGGTGGAAGAAATCGAACCGATGGATTCCAGGCCCTATCGTCCAAGTTCTCATCGTGGCCTTCTTCACAGCCCTCATCAACTACCCCAACTTCTACATGAAGGTGCAGACGACTGAGCTCGTCTCCAACCTCTTTTCAGAATGCTCACAGGTTCTTGACGACCCCATCGGCCTCTGTAGAACAGGAGCTGCTTCGGCCAGGACCATTGTTCTCCTAGTCTTTGCATCTGTATTGGGCTTCTTCCTCGCCGCTGTCACATTCGGTCTCCAGATTCCCGCCGGAATCATTCTCCCTTCTATGGCCATAGGTGCCTTGACAGGCCGCGCTGTCGGTATCATCATGGAGATTTGGGTTACCAATCACCCTGGATTCTTCTTATTTGGCTCATGCGAACCTGATATACCCTGCGTCACACCAGGGACATACGCCATCGTCGGAGCAGCAGCATCTCTTGCTGGAGTAACCCGCTTGACCGTCTCTATTGTCGTCATCATGTTTGAGCTCACGGGCGCCCTCACCTATGTTCTCCCCATTATGATCGCTGTCATGATATCAAAGTGGGTGGGCGATGCTTTCTCTCGTCGCGGTATCTACGAATCGTGGATTCACTTCAACGAGTATCCCTTTCTCGACAATAGTGAGAACAACGAATCTATTCCTGACATCCCAGCTTCTCAAGTCATGACTCGCATCGAGGATCTTGTAGTTCTTACTGCCACAGGTCACACCATCGCATCTCTCGCCACTATCCTCGAGATGCACCCATACCGCGGTTTCCCTGTCATATCAGATCCCCGAGAAGCCATTCTTCTTGGATATATCTCTCGTGCCGAGCTGGCATATAATCTCTCGGCCTCAACGCAAGCGCCTCGTTTGCTGCCCCCTGAGACTGAAGCCTTTTTCTCTCACCAGCCCATGGCAGATCCACGTACGACCCTGGATCTTCGCCCCTGGATGGACCAAACACCGCTTACCCGGGCTTCGCATACAAGTCTTCACCTTGTCGCTACATATTTCCAAAAGCTCGGCCTGAGATATCTTCTCTTCAGCGATCGCGGTGTTCTACAGGGCTTGTTGACGAAGAAGGACGTCTGGTATGTCCTCAATGGTGCCGAAGAGACACGCCGCACTATGGGTCTGGCACCCGGCGGTGCTAGTCATGAGACTGGCGTTACAGACAGGATAGCAGATGACAATGGCGGCGGTGAAAGTAGTGGATTATTACAAGGCGATGGTGCCGATGATGGGGATAGCATACAAGGGGAAGAACCAATGTTATAAAAGGAGCCTGTAGATTTAATGCTGGGTCATATATGATTGATCGTGGGTATATTGGTTTTGATCATATAGACGGGTTTGCTATTCTTGATAGGCTATCAATATATCTATATATATATCTGTGTGTTCGCAATTCCACGCTTCGTCCAAATCTATCCCGAAATATTACTAACTTCTCCTCAGTCTCCAAAATGAACCATTATTATGTGATATCATGCGCTTCGGGCTTTATTACGAGATGTGCTTATCTCTTGTAGCATCATATGCCAAGGGAGAACAGTATACTTAAGATAGGCCCAGTGCATCTAAATAACTTGTAGCTAAGCTTCGTAAATCTGTTCTCTATTCCCTAAAGCATAACAGACATTATTCAGCTCGCCAAAAGTGTTACCCTTATTTGCAACCAAAAACTACACGCCAGGACACAAGACACTAGATGATACCTGAGTACTGGTCGTAAAATTGCTTGAATTATCATGAAGTAATGTTCAGGTCAATATTGCCCCTAATTTTTCCGTCAAGGTGCAACTCCCATGCTTGATTGCAATCCTGATATAGTATGAGACCAACGCCGGAGCAGCAACATACCAGCCGATGCATAAACTTCTCCTCTGAGAAAGCCAAAGAGAACAACATTAAATCTAATACTCAAAGTCATCGTCAACAGAGGGACCCTTGTTCTTTGTCACGCTCTCCTGTTTGCGATACATTTCAGCAACCTGGCGACTTGTCGTGGCAGCATCAGCTTTCTTATCATCTCGCACACGGATGAAGCGAGGGAATCGAAGGCTGATGCCCTTGTTTCCTGACGGGTCGACACCTTCCTTAGCACTGGCCTTGTACCGTGGACTGAGGGTCAAATCGGCTGTCTTGACTTCCCAGACATACCGAGGCTCAAACCAGACATCAGGTTGGTGTTGACCGCCAGGAGAGTGGGAGTAAAAAGGCTTAGGCCTGTCAATGGTAATCTCAGAGAGTTGGGTGTGGAGATCCTCCAAGACCTGCTCTGAGAAGCCAGTTCCAATATTGCACACAGTTTCGTATGTCTCCGAGTTGGGGTTGTAACAGGCCAGAAGGAATGCACCGTAAACAGATGTACGTTTGCCTTTGCCGTAGTATGCGCCCAAAACAACAAGATCCAGTGAATCACCGACGCCGGAGAGGTAATCCTTCTTGATCTATGATAGCAGTCAGTCATACAGATTCTAGTAATGCAGTTTCCAAGTCTTACCTTGAGCCAGTTTCGACTTCGCTTACTGGGCTCATATCCACTCTCAGTTCCATCCAGCATTTTGACCATCAGACCCTCGCATGATGCCTTGACACTTTCGTCGAGGAAAACCTGGATCTCATCCAGTTCTTGGCCATTCATGTGCGTAGCGAAGGAAAACTCGCCTTCTACAGGATTAAACGCGGTTTCGAGAAGCTCACGTCGTTCACGCAGTGCCTTTTCAACAACAGCCTCTCCATTGAGGTACAAGAGATCAAATGCAAATACGCAAACCTTGACCTTGACATCCTCAACCTTGACATCCTTCTTCTTGCGTGTCATGAGTTGCTGGAAGGGCAGCACTTTCTTCTCATCAACATCCCAAGCCACTGTCTCACAATCCAGGACAAAGCTCTTGGTATCCGGCTTGACCCAGGTATGGAGTTTGGCAAGGATATCGGGATACTTTCGGGAGAGATCTTCAGAGTTTCTGGAAAAGATGCTAGCAACACCAGCAGCAGCCTCCTTGGCGGCGCCTTGACTCGCTTCGCTTAGTTCTTGGGGTGCATCCTTTGCCACATAATGGATTTGTGCTCTTTCGCCATCATACTTATACTCACAGGTGAAGGTTTGTCCTTCGAAGCGATCGAGTACTTCAGTAATGGCCTTAGTTGGCTTGGCCAGCATAGGCTTCAAAGGTACACCAGGTCGGAGCTTGCAATTTTCTCGAAGCTTCATGATCCCGTGTTCTAGCATTGCAGGAATAATCACGTCGTAGCTCGGAAGTTCACTGTATTTTGTGAGTACGTATCATCAACAGTGGTCCACGTGGCTTACCTGTAGACAGTCTTGAGAATTGATTCACCCTTCTCAAGATCCGAGGTGCTAGGGACCTTACCCTTGGCATCTGCTTCGTGGGCAACAATAGCTTGCGCCAAAGAAACAAGAACGGTTCTCTCAGCCAGACCAAGTCTCAACTTTCCTTCCAGGAATCGAATGATAAATTTGGCTTCACTGGGACCTCCCTTGTCCTTGGTAATATCGACTTTACCGGTGGAGTTGGCATCAGCTGCAGCAAGAAGCTTCTTGATACCATCCACCTTGCGCCCCTGAGCACCGTTGCCAGTGACAGTGGCGATATTCATTAGGCCTTGATGCACACCCCTGATAGTCAAAGCCTTGGGCTTGAACATAGTGCGCTGAGTTGATCGACTCTTTACAGCCACCAGTCCAAGATCACCAATTTCTTTCTGATCAGCCTTAATCACCTGGAGACTTCGCCCGGTCGTCTCGCCGATAGCCTTCATGATCAACGACTCGCCGATACCAAGCTCGATGCCAGCGTAGTCAGGAGCCAATTTGTTGATCATTAATAAGACTGTAGGTAATAGATCCTCAGGGGTCAGGCGCATGACCTGGCGAAGGAACAGAGAACAGTGCTCCATGATAATTAATCTTTTGGTGGTCATTTCCACAAGAGAGAAAGTTGTACACAGGGCCGCATACGGAACAGGGGTGCCGGGCTTCCAGTCAGGATAGGGGTCTTTCGTCTTGGACTTGAACTTTGTCTGGACCTTCTCGCGAGCCTTGGCAGCAACCTCAGGCTTATCATCGACATCTGCCTCGTCGTCAAGCTCGGCTTCTGAAGCTGAAGCTGTCGATGCCTCTTCTTTGGCAGAATCGTCGTTCTCCTCGGGAGTTGGTTCTTTGGCCGCCTTCGCTTTGGGGGTTGCCTTTGACCTCTTGGGCGACTTGACTTTTGGGGGTATGCTTGCGACATTTGACTTCTTGGGGGATGCATGTGTCTCCTTCTTGACGATTTCTTCAGTCATCTCCTCGTCATCTTCCTCAATTCGCTTTCGACTTCGTCGTGCTCGCTTGGTGACAGGTCCATCACTCTCGTCATCGACTTCCTCTTTCTTAATGGGCGTAGGCTCGGGTTTGGGCTTGTCTTCTGACCTTGCTCGCTTCTTTGTTTCTGATCCATATTTAGAATACCTTAGGATTTCAAGGAAGTAGCAAAATACCTTTCTCAGAATCGGAGCCTGATTTGACCTTCATGTCAGCCTCCTCTTCGTTCTTCACTTCTTCTTTTTTGGGTTTGCTGCTGAAGGAGAGCTTTGTCTGTTGGGGAGGCGCACCTTTTGCCCCAAAGAACTTCCTGTAGTTAGCAATTGGCCTTGGTCAGTGATCGAGTCTTTAGATTCTAGTTGTCCCTCCACACACCCGATTGTGCTCTGTCCGGACTTGACATACCCGAGTGTCGCCTGTTTTGGGGCCATGATGCCTGGGATTGATGTGAAAAACAAACGAAACGAGCACAAAGAGTAACGGTTTACAGGTCGTGATGATAATCTGGAAGTGTTTTGTAAAAAGAGAGGGGCAATTGTGAGCCCGCGAGTTGACCTGACACTGAGTAGCATGACGCGCCCGCTAGGCAACCTGTCGCGTTAATTAGCTACCATTCGCGAGGGTAGGTGCGACCAGAACGCGCGAGATGCCTGCTCCACGTGACTCGGTTGCCTAGTAAGGCAGGACGTGCACCCGGCTATTCCCATGTTCGGTAAGGCGTCGATCAAATTTATTAGCGCGCGTTAATTAATTGTTAGAGGGGTCCCCTGCAAGCTCTTGTTGTCTGTCTCGGGGGAGATAGGCCGAGACCTCGCCAAATATTATGATATTGGATGATTTCTTTCGTTATTGGCTCTAACTCTGAGAAAGACGTTGATATAAAACCACAGCAGGACAAAGAGACATCCATGAGTAACACGAAAAAAGCAATCCTGGGTCCTCGCCCTTCTCCATTTTCGGACCATGCCAGGCCTCTTTCTAGATAGATCATGGATGTATATTACAGCAAGCAACAAGTGCTCAAATCATTATGGTGGTACGGCCTCGCGCTCAATTCCTCTACTGGAAGTAGTGGTTCTCCTCGGGAATACGGCCACGGATGTACTCGGGCTCGGATCCACGAACGTAGATATCCTCAAACAGAATCTCAGGCTTGGGCTCAGGAGCGGCCATGGCCTCAGCAGCAGCAACCTCCTCGTTAACGTGGGCACGAGCCTCCTTGTCAATCTTCTTGAGCTCCTCCTCACTTGTGATCTCCCAGTCCAGAATCTTCTGCTTGAGTCCAGCAATGGGATCGTTGGTGGATCGCATGCGCTGAATCTCCTCACGGGTTCGGTAGGTGGTACCGGGATCAGACATGGAGTGACCTCCATAGCGGTAGGTGACGTACTCGAGGACGAGAGGCCCCTTGTCGGCAGCAGTCCACTCCTTGCCGTACTTAACGGCGGCCTTGACGGCAAGAACATCCATACCGTTGACCTTCAGACCGGGGATGTACTGTCCACGCTTGTAGTAGTCGGTCAAAGCGGAAGAACGAGCAGCAGCGGTACCCATACCGTATTTGTTGTCTGTGGAGTTGTCAGTAGTGCTCTGGCTCGTTCTTATGATATTGACTTACTCTCGCAGCCAAAGAGGGCAGGAAGGTTCCAGAGCTTGGCCATGTTGAAAGCCTCAAAGACCTGACCCTGGTTGCTAGCACCATCACCATAGAGGATAATAGAAGCGTTCTTGTTGCCATTGTACTTGTGAGCAAAGGCAAGGCCGGCACCAACGGGAACCTGAGCACCGACGATACCGTTACCGCCGTAGAAGCTCTTAGCGAACATGTGCATGGAACCACCCTTGCCATAGGAGATACCCTCACGTCGGCCAAGCAGCTCACCAATGATGGATCGAACGGTAGCACCACGCATCAAGGCATAGCCGTGGCATCGGTAAGCGGTGATAATATCGTCCTCCTTGGTGATGGCATGCTCAATACCAACGGCAACAGCCTCCTGTCCGGTAGACAAGTGGCAGAAACCACGAATCTTCTTCTCCTTGTACAGACGATCGGCCGCCATCTCCATCTGTCTGCGGGATTATCAGTAAATGCCGTATTGAGATCGTGGGGGATGGTGTTGCATACCGGGTGATGACCATCTCGCGGTACATGTCCTTCAACTCCTTCTTGGTCACCTCCAGGGTGTAAGGAGGGGGGTCCAGCTCGTAGGTCTCGAAGCTCTCATCGCTGAGGTTAACAGAGAAAGGCTCGTCATCGGACTGCAGCAGTCGAAGAGTTAGTGATGATTCGTGGGCGCATTGCGGAGGGCGAGGTGTCGGGCGAGGGTATTCCGAAGGACCCTTGCGGGACGGAAAGTGCGCATTTTCTCACCTTGGGGACTGAGTGGCTCAGGGACGCCGAAGCGGCATCAGTGGTGACAGAGCGAATGGCAGTGAAAGCGGGAGCGGCGAACTTGGTGCGCATAGGCACAGCCCTGGGGAGACGGAGAGCTCGAGACAACATCGTGGATATGGAGAATTGAGCTGAGGGATCAGGACGTTGTCGAGTTGATAACTGCGACTTGGCTGGATGGAGCTCAGAAAAAGTCGCTGTTGAGCGGCAGAGCGTTGAGCTTGGTTTCCAATTGTTGGTAGGTCTAGTCCTGAATAGGCTTAGCAGTCACGTGATATATACATGCTGACCTTCTCTTTGAATGCCTCCAGACAGTCCAATTGGAGAGATAATCTTCTCCGAGGACATATATACATCGACGATGTTTGATAGATGTCCCTAGACGTCTTCCGATTATCAAAAGACCACCTCTTGACCATCTTTCTGCTCCATACAAGACTGTCTAAGTGACACACCACTTCGTCGGTGTAATTCTCGCCGATGTGGGGCTCTATCCACATCGTCCCTTCTACCTCCGAGCCACGACAAGAGGTTTTGCTGGTGGAGGTCAGAAGTCCCTTGCTGAGGTACATAAGGTACATTAGTACTTTCAGTCAGTCCCTGGAAATATTCGGGCTCAACGATTTGACCTCCCAGGAACGAAAACATGGCCCATGATGGCATTTTATCACTCATACCTACAGAGTAGCTCCGAAATGAAAGCAAGAAAACAAAGAATTGACAGGTTTTATTGGTGGAACCCAACATTACTGGGCTAATCTCTAATCGTTCTATACATGCGCTGTCGATGTGGTATTATGATGAAGATAACGATCAATGTCAAAAAACCAGAACGTTGACATCGACTTCTTATATAGTCCGAGCCGCCTTGAGATGCAACTCCGTATTCCGTTTCCGTGGCTCCAGTTTCCCATAACCCCTTGTTTCATGCTATCATACTCCCATGCAAATTCGCATAATCATCCGTCCATAACTAACATATTCTGTGAACTGGTGGTGATGCAGCAACGCCCAAAACATGCTTTCAAAATCCCTTGGCGCCTCTACAACAATTCGAAGAAAGAGTATAGTGCAATGCAGTGCGGATGACCGGATCCGTCTTCGATACTAAATGTTGAATCCACAAAATCGGGTTACGCTGGAAACACTGGTGCTCGCCGATGTCATATCACAATGGCTGACGCAGGGCCATCGTTGACATCACCAAACTCCCAGCTCAGTCGTCATGAAAGAACGTACCGCCCTGCAGCGGGGCAGTTGAAGGGCCAGCGTCGTTCATCTCGACATCCTGGATTAAAGCGTCTTGGCTAGGACTGGCCAAAGTCTGTTGTGAAGTACGATAGTCGATAGCCATGGCGCTCAGTGGGCGATTCGGGTCATCCTCCAGTACACGCTGTTGAAGCGAGAGTGGTCGGTCATATAGCATATCTTCGGGTGGTGAGAACGACCACACCTATCAGAGTCAGTCTTAGAGCATTGTCGGCCCTCGTCCAATATC
The DNA here is from genome assembly GCF_013396195.1 of Fusarium tjaetaba. Taxonomy (NCBI): domain Eukaryota; kingdom Fungi; phylum Ascomycota; class Sordariomycetes; order Hypocreales; family Nectriaceae; genus Fusarium; species Fusarium tjaetaba. Next base: position 39,580 of record NW_023501473.1, read on the forward strand.
GACTTACCTCCATGACTGTACGACCGTGTCTCAGGGCCAACGCAACACACTTCTCATCTTCGAAGGCAACACGCCAGACAGCTTCACCTTGCGCGATGAGTTCGCGAACGAGATGTCCAGTTTTGAGGTCCCAGATCTTAACTCGACCATCACTGCCACCACTCACGACTCGAGTATCATCAAATTGCAGACTGGTGACGCTGTTATCGTGAGCTGCGAGACGGTGGATCGGACACATTTCTTTCAGTGACCAAACTCTAACCGATCCATCTGATCCACCAGTAACTAAGGTGTCACCGCGCATCTGAAGCTGTCCAACGAGGGATGTGTGACCCTGGAGAATAGCCAGGCACTCACTTCCGATTGTTAGTAGCTGTTATCTGTAGTTCGAAGAGAGACATACCCAGAAGTCGGATCCCAAATTCTCACGTTGGTATCCAGACTACCCGTCACGACTCGCTTACCATCAAACGCAATGGCATAAATTTGACTAAAATGGCCCTGTAACGTTTGAAGGCAACGGCCCTCGGAAATGCTCCAGACTCGAGCGAAAGTATCATAGCTACCGGATACGACAATGTCTCCCTTGATCTCGAGACAACGAACACTGGACTGATGGCCAACAAGAACGTTTTTGCAAAGACCGGTTCGGATATCCCAGATTCTTAGGGTGGTATCCCGGGATCCAGAAATTGCCGTGTTTGCATCGGCCATTTTCAAGCACCTGACTGTCGACGTGTGACCTCGCAAGGTGTGTAAACAGGCACTATATCCTGTCAGCAAATGATCGAGACTGATGATGGCTCTCAACTTACCCAGTCTTGAGGTTCCATACTCTCACATCGCGATCGCAGCCTCCACTGACCAGAGTATCATCCCAGGGCACCATGGCCCAGACACCCATAACATGTCCCTGCAGGGTGCGTTGCGAGTCTCCCTCAGTATCGAACACATGAATCTTGGCATTATCAAGTGCCACAATGATGTACTTGGGCGTCAGATGCAGGCTTGTGACGACACCCCCCTCTTGGGTAATATTCCGCGTTGTGCTAGTACCGCCGGATCGCCAAGCAGCTTCAACAAGATATCTCTGCTTGAAGTGGGACTTGTAAGTCCGTAACCTGGGTCGACCTGAGGCATTCGAGCCCTCGAACGATCGGGTCCCTGAGGCGTAGGAATAAGGGCGCGCGCCTGGGAAACTGCTGCTGCTGGCCATGTCGGCATCGAGTCCATGCAAAGCCAGTACTGATGGTCTTGATGAGAAACTAGGTGCATGTGTGTAGACCTCGGATAGTCGGCGGCCGTAGTCGTGTTTGACACATAGATTCTTCCATGTCATGTCGTCGCTAAGGAGATCTCGCCATCGTTTGGAAACTTGCGAGGCTCGTGCTAAAACTTTTGGGTCATCGATGAAAGATAATATCTGCACATGTGAGTAAGACCACCAAATCTAGGGGGAAAACGATTTAGGAATGATCCTTACCCGAAGACACAGTTCGTCTGGCAGACTTGTAAATGGGTCCTTTTTCAGTAAAGGGCTGACAAATTGGTGAACGAAACTCAATTGCTGGCTGGTACAGAGGTTCAACAGATCGGCGAGGACTCGAGTCCTCTGAGGACCAGAACAGTTTTTGAAGTGTTGTCGGACTTTTGCGAGAAAGAAGTCTTCGTCGTCAGCCGCATCACTCCAATCTGGTTGGAAGTGCGAAGGTCCCGGAGACGCAGCAGGTGTGGGAGGCGGTGGAGGTGAGCCAGTGAGTTGTTGATCAAAGTCCGCGGCGGGTGTAGACATGCTAGGAGTAGGAGGTCCACGCAAGTGCCGTTGCTGCTGAGGCAGCTTTTCCAAGCGGTGGTTAACCATGGGATTCGTCGATGTGCCGAGGGTCAAGTCGTCACTGAGGGCGCTTCCTCGTCTTTCGGAAAAACTCATGGGTCGTTGGTAGCCGGCCATGACCCGGGTCGTCGCCCTCCAAGATGTCGATGTTTGTTGGAATATAGACTTTGAAACGGTTTTTGAGGAGGATCAACAACTTCGGTTGATAGAGGTGGGTTACTTGAGTGACAACGGCGGCTGATATCGAGGGGAGGCCGACGATGGATCGTGAGTGGGGAAAACAGAAAAGCAAGCCGTACGAGGCCTCTGCCAACAATTCGAGGAGGATGTCAGCACATGTATAATGGAGCGGTTCGCTTATAATGGCGCAAAAGACTCGGTATAAGAATGTTGTGTTGGCTTTGAACAGAATTAGGTGCAGATATTGAAAAAAGGGAAAGGGTGCAGGAAGCAGAAACCAACGGTGAATGGCGATAGTCACTAGAGGATGAGATAGTGGAGAGAGCCGACGGACAGGCGGTACGGTGCCGTACCGGTACAGTGCAGTGCAGTCAGTACCTAACACGTCCAGAGCGGGACGGGAACGCCTGTGTTTGTTCTGGGACAGAATGAGCCTGGGACTGGCTGATGACCTGGCGCGTCGGTCGGATGCAGGCCAAGGACGATGGCGGGATCCAAGAGGCGCTAAACGGCATTGGTTGCAGTACAGTTCAGGGCCTCGTTAGGTTGTAGCGATTCCCTTGCCTTTGCCTGCCTTTTCGTTTGGGTGTCTTTTTCTTTCTGACAGCCTATGATTATGTCGGCTGTCGACGTGACCGGCACAAGGATATCTCCTGAGTTGAGCTGGCAAGGCCGGGTATGGAAGTTTGTGTCGAGAAAAGGTTCAAAGGCGCACAACGAGAGTGTGAGATTGTCTTACCGAGGATACGGGATGATATATATAATGGGTTTGTCCGTCTTTGTAAGGCAAGACGAGATGACCGACTCGATTCTGAGGCGTCGAGGAAGTGAATCAGCCTGATGACCAGATGCAGCAGATGCAGAAGTGGAGGCGAGACAAGAGACAAAGGAAGGGAAAGTTGGCTGACTGAATAAGGGGCGATTGACTGAGACGAGAGAAAGAGACAATGATAGGATCAAGTAGTAGTTTTTCGAAGCCCAAGACAGTCAGTCTTTGAACGAAAACGGAACCCTTATCAGATTTCGTTTCCTTTTTGATGGTGTCGTCGAAGGGGTTTTACAGTCAGTACAAGCAGCATCCATCTAATATCAGACGGAAGTAAGAAATAAATCCAAGACCTACTCCGTGCCTAGAAGTGGATGGAATACCCAACGTTAGGTAGTAGGTAGAGGTAGGTAAGGGGAGGAAAGAAGAGAAGCGCAGGAACCAACCCAGCACGCACTTCAAGGCTCTGAGCAAGCCCGCTCTTTTCATTGCTTTTTCTTCCTTCAGCTCGTTTGTTATCTATTGATTCAATTCAATGCAGGGACGTGTCGTTCCAATCACATTCCCGCCATTGGAATAAATCTCGCTTCATTAACAAAGTACATTCTTTAATCTTGTTCTCAAACCCGCAAACGGTTCAACTCAATTCATTGCGAAATTAATTTCGAAACATGAGATGCCAAACCTCACCTGTTTCAAACAGTGAAACAGATCCCAGTCTACCTACCACTGACTATCAACCCTGAATAAATGAATACAATCCTACCTTGGATCGAATTGATCATCTCCACCGTTCACCAGATCAGATTGTATCCGTACGCAGCGAGAGGATTGGACAATTACCTCTTGTTGGTTCCTGCGTACCTAGGTAGTAGAGGTGGTTGAAGCCGTGCGCCATTCTCAGGTGCAGTTCGTGGCTGTTGACTTTTTGCACCATTGATCGTGACGGCTTCACCGACCCTCAGCCTCTGATATTACGTCGATCTTTACACAAGCTCGACTGTCTGCAGCTGTACCCATCTGCTAATCTTGTTCATCCATGACATGTGAGGATCAGCTGTGATGGTGCTGTATGTACCCATGGCTTGTACATATCTTCGGAGCAAAGATGGGGGACTCCGCACTGCAAACTCCTGCAAGACATCGCTACCCTTCCCCCATCGAGTATAGCCATGTGATAAGATGTGACATTTCAGGCGGCTCTCGACAAGATGGGATTGGATGCTGTCTCGAGTGTGTTGACGAACCCCTCTTTAAGGCTTCTTGGACGATCAGGTGCGTTCAAGGAGTTTGAGGATCATTGTCAATACGAGGGTTCATGTTACCTTGATCTTGTCTGCACCACATATCATACATAACACACTCTTGGCTCTGTGTTTTGTTGCAGGGACTGGCAAGAAATAGGTATCACATGGATGGACGTTTACTAAACCCCAACATCCAAACTCCCAACGCAAGCCACATACCTCCATGGAATAAAAGAAGACCTCGGAAGACTCACCAGAAGCGCCAATGGCGTCAACGACCAACCTTTTTTCTTCCTTGATCCGCCCTGAAGATTTAGCTTTTGGTAGTACCACACTAACGACGCATACCTAATGCCTTGGAAAAGCTGTAACGAGACTAACAAGCACCGCAACACCCTGGCTTTGAAGCTGAATGAACTGAGCCCCTTGCTATTTTCGTGGAGGCTGTAAAGAAAAGTGTGAGCGGACTTGACCGAACACCAATCTTGGCTTTTCCCTAAACTATGTATGTAAGCACTGTTAAATTGTTTCAACGTCTTGTTAGTCAAGTTGTCCATTGTAATTAAACCGTCGTCAATCTCTTCGAATTCCTGTAAATTCTCTCGTGTCGTACGCCTTCCAAGACAATGTTTGTTATAATAAATAATCAAAGTTATCAGATCGTCCAGTCTACAAACGCGGAGAATTAAATAATTGAGCCCACCCTCCACGGCAACTAACATTCCCTGTCCATTTTCACTTTGGAATGCTCTACGTATCATTCAAACAAAAACATCAGGCCATTTTGCTGCTTCTGTGACTATGCGTGAAGCAGCTTTGTACTTATATCCCTGCCTAGAGCTCAGTTGTTTTATAGACCTCTTAGACCTCCTCTTTGAAACTTAGGTTGAACCAGATGAATCCACAACCAAACCTACTATTGGCATATCTCCTTTTGGCTACGGCTGGATTACGTTGAAACCAGATGCGATCTGATCTAGGGAAAGAAAGAAAACTCAGGGACCTTAACCAGTAATAATAATGTTTAGGTAAATCTAGTCTAAGTTTAGGGGACTTTCTACTAAGTTTATTTTGACACCTTATGTCAAAGTTCGGTGTTTTCTTGCCCCCTGAGGCTGTATATCCAGAGTTGCTGGCAGTGATTAAGTGATACAAGGATACAGCCCTGTATAAATAATTTGGCCTTGAGAGGTGATGGCGATACTGTGCAGCCATAGGTAGTCAAGAACGCCCGTAACATATCTCAAGAATACTATTTGTGCGGCTATTGCAACCCAAGGAACCGTACATGTCCCATGCTATCCCTATAAATTCATTCCCGCCATCCCGACTTTTGTCGCCGTGAAAACCGCTCAGGAGTCTATTCTGGTCCCTTCCCACGCAGCGAAAGAGAGCTCGCCGGCCCCGAAACAGAATGAAATCTTGAAAAGCGCCATGTCATCCCATCCTCTGTCTATGGCTGTTATATTCCACCACATACCGTCCCAACATCTCAACTTGCGCAGCAGGAGAATACAAGAAAAATGAAGTGCTTGCGACTTAGTGGTGGTGACCAAATTGTGTAAGAAGTGGCACCAGCATACCACCCATGGTGGCCAGTGTATCGCGCATCTGCGGTCCCTTTGGTTTCCGCTGTGCTGTGGTACTACTGTCCGCATAGCCGTTGATACCGTGGTCATGAGTATGGGGTGTAGTATCCTCTTGCATCGCATGCATAGCAACATATCTATCGAGATGTCAGTGACGAATATCAAGAAAGACATGCTTGACTTACAAAAACGTGCCACCCGAGAAAAGAAGTAGCATGCCGGTCCACCAATGATCACTCTCAACCTTACCACCGCCCAGCAGAGTGATCAATGTCCATGTCGTTAGTGCACCAAAGGGTGCGGCCAAGCTGAATACAATAAGATGTCCTCGAGCAGCTCGCTTCGATAGACCTTGCTTGAGGAGAAGTGAAGTTAGGCCAAAGGCAGCAGGAGCCTTGTGAATCATAATGGCCGCAAAGATAATGAAGCCAAGCTTCATATCTGAAGTGGTCGACGAGGCACCCATTGCAATTCCGTCGGCGGCGGCGTGGATAACCAATCCAGTGGTCGTTGCCAGGCTGCGCGCTCGTCGCGGTGTGGGTGTCAGGGATCCCAGGAATCCATCCGCCTCTTCGTCAACGGAGGCAGAATCGCCATTGAGATTGTCGAGGCTGATATGGCGCGTCTGAGGTGTAGAGTGAAGACTCTCTGTCGCATGGCGCGGAAGTCGATCGATCAGGAACATTAGCAGAAACCCCAGAATCAACGAAAAGCCGATTTCGAATGTGGGAACAGCATGTTCGTGCTCGTGCTCGTGGTCTTCCTCTTTCTCATGCTCCTGTTCATGCTCATGCTCATGATCATGTTCCGCTTCGTGGTCTCCGTCATGGCCCTGTTGGCCTTCCTTTCCACTCTCCACCTTTTCGGATCCCTTGTTGTCGGTAGTGCTATCTTTTGTGGTATCGCCGGCTCCTGGGATGGCTGGAGCATCCTCACCTGCCGCTTCAACAGCAGCCTCAATATCTGCGCGCTTGACTCGGCCATTTCCCGCTGCTGCATTTATAATGCGACGGACAAGCGCTTCGGTGTCCAACTCTTCGTTTCGCTTCTCAATTGAGCCGGTGCTTATTGTGACAATTGACTCGGGGAGTCCACGTGTAAGTACGGCGTGGCTCCAGGGGGTTCGGCGCACCAGGCTTCGAACTCGATGCATATGAGCAGCCTCCGCAGGCGCAGTTGCAGCCTCGATTCCTTCGGGGATAATGACTATAAGTGAGGTCCCGACCAATATTCCAACACCGACGCTCGAGAGTAGTCGAAGTTGTGATTGCGAAAGCGACATTGAAAGGGGCAGCGCTCCGGCAAGGAATGACCTGTTGGGTGAGTAAGTACGTTAGCAATTGACGAGAATGGCATGAGTCTATGATCACGGTCGCACGTACGCCAACGCCATGACTAGCTTGATTAAATGTCAGTCTCAATGATTTATCGCTGAGTGGGTGAGGTTGACTTACGCATAGGCCTAGAAGTAATAGTACCCCTCCCATGGTTGATGCGATGTCAATTGACTGACTCTGGGGTGGTTATGCGCAAAGGAATGATGCCAGGGCAGAAGGAAAAGAGGTGCCTGTGTGAAGACTACCCACGCATGTTGCGGTCTTGACTGATTTCCGTCAAGTGTACCGATCTGATTATGCGCTTATCGAGGGATTGAAGCGCAGTATCGACGACCGACAAGACAAGACAAGACAAGACAAGACAAGACAAGACAAGACGCAAGGGCGGAGCGGACAAGAAAGAGGTTGGCGCTGGTATTGGGTGTCGAACAAATTTATCTGAGGTGGCCTCGCTCATCAGTCAGCCTCCACTGGACACCCACCTGGGCTCACTGTTTGAAATGGATAGATTGGGCCCATCAATACCGGGCAGCCCTGCGACGGTTTGCTAGCTGTCGATTGGCCGCTGCGGGGCATCTAGACCCTTAAAATCCCCTAGAGGCCAACCCGTGGAGACAATGAATTCAGGGGGAGGGATAAGGTACTTTTTGGAATAGCGTCAACTATAACTGATAGACGATGTGAGATAAGATGTCAGTATCATTTCCCCCAGAGGGCAACGCTGTCTTCTAAATTAGTATGGGGGGTCTTGATGTGTAAAACTTTCGACTTGAATGAATACGAGACGGTCGTGGTCGGCGGCCATGTTTCACTCCAAGTTGCCTCCTTAAGGTATCCAATGTTCTATAGTGGCTGGACTATCAAGGTATAATTCCAAGACTTAGTAGTTAGTACGGAGTACCCTTCAGTGATTATCTTTTTTCCCCCTTCTACCTTATCATACCAAAACTAAGGTAGATAATAAAACCCAGTACGGATACTGAGTGATAATGAGTAACTGGCTGCGGAGGGTAGCATTTCTTAATCAACGCGCTAGATCTGCTTACCCTGTACTACGTGACTCGAGGGTGTATTCAAGCAAGGTCTCAAGTCATAGCACCTTTTAAGTATTGTTGAACATCTGTGATTCAGTTAGGTATTCCAACAGTGCTGCTTGAGGAATTCATCTACTTAAGTGGAATGATAGCCTTAGAGTTCTGATCATTTAACTCACATTGACAGTCACGAAAGCTTATATACAATTATACTCTAACATATAATCATGTCTGCAATCAATAAAATAACCCTCAGTACAAGGGCCTCTCATACCCATTGAGCTTTGGTAGAGCCTATACTTGCTTTTCGGTACAAACCTACTATCTTAGTACCTACCTACTAAGGCATGGATATTACCTAGGTTCACCATCTGACCATCATTCAAGCCAATATGAATATAAAGCAAGGTCTGTGCACCGGCGACAACTAACCCCCACATCGAAACTCAACCTTACAACTACAATTTCTCAGACTCGCAAAGCCAAGAGCGTCACTGACTCAATGCCTTCGAACTACACGGCCCTCACATGATGGGCGAACCCGAGCAGTCGCCTCGCAGACGCCATATACTTTCCTCTATCAACCCTGACAAGCCGAAAAGCCGAAGGAGGAGTCGATCTCCCGAATCGCGATCACCAGTTGACGTCAAGAGAGAGCCGTCACTCGATGCGCCATCAGAGCACACCGACGCCCAGCGCAACGATAAAGATGACGAAGGGGATACCGCAGCGCCGAGGCGCTCACGCATCCGGCTGAAGGGTCACCATAGATCTCGTAGAAGATCGCGAGACAGACATAGGCATCGAGATTGCGTTGATGATGATGATGGCGACAGGCACGGGCGTTCATCTGACCGTCACCGCCGACACCGACACCGTCGGCGACATCGCTCTCCCACACCAAATAACCCTCATGAACCAGAGCCTCTAGATCCCGACGCAGCATTTCGTGAATCCCTATTCGATGCCATGGCCGACGATGAGGGCGCTGCGTACTGGGAAAGTGTATATGGCCAACCCGTCCACGTCTACCCCAACGAGCGCGTAGGGCCTACAGGTCATCTAGAGCAAATGACAGATGAAGAGTACGCTTCCTATGTACGTCAGAAGATGTGGGAAAAGACAAATGCTGGCCTGCTCGAGGAGCGTGCTCGCCGTGAAGAGGCGAAGAAGCGCAAAGCCAACGAGGATCGTCGCGCACAGAAACTCCAAGAGGACATGGAATATAGTATCCGCCGTGGAGAGGAGCGCAGAGAACGTCGACGTTGGGAACAACGATGGGAAGACTACACGAAAGCTTGGGCAAGCTGGGATGGCACACCTACGGAAATTGCATGGCCGGTTGGAGGCGGTCGTATAGAAGACGTGGATGAGCCAAATGTGCGCAAGTTCTTGGTCAATGGACTGAACCCACAAGAGATAGGAGAAAAGTCCTTTGTGGCTAAGCTCAGAGATGAGCGTGTGCGATGGCATCCAGATAAGATCCAGCAAAAGCTGGGTGGACAGGTGGATGAAGAGACCATGAAGGGTGTGACGGCTGTCTTTCAGATCATCGATAAACTATGGACAGAGAGTCGGCCTAAAACATGACAATAATCATAATATAAGGTAGCATACAATACACGGTTATGCTACAGCCAGTAGACTCGATGGTGATGCTTCTCCTGGGTCAGAGTTGCATTACCTGGCAAGCTTGTGTGAGATAAACAATCAAATGCGGATTATGCTGAGTTCAGCTACCTACTAATGTTGGGGGATAGGATAGCCATGCATCCTTTGGAACACAGATCGCCAGCTTCTGGTTCCACAAAGTACCTGGTACAGATAAGTTAGGGGAGTCCTAAAGGAGATGATGCATTAGATACAGATGGTATCCAGAAGCATCTTTTAGCATGGCACTGGGGTGATTGCTCATTCATACGCCTCGAAGTAACTTAGGCTCGAGGTATTTCAAAGCCCCCTTATGAGACAGCCAGTGTCCATAACAACCATCTTCAAGGCTTGTTCAAGCCACTACTCTGTACACTGGCAAAGATTCATATAGGAATAAGATGAGAGATGAAAAACACCGAGATAAGCTTGAAATGTTATTCCTCTCCTCGGCTCTTAGAGTCATTCACAAACACTGCACAACAAGTATGAAGACGCCTATATAGGGGTTTATTTTACTTTCATTTTGCCGAAAATGGGACATTATTTGTTGTCTTATAGGTGTATGTTCTGACCATTCACTGAGTTGGGCTACTACATTGATAACCGGTGTAGCTCAGGTGAGGATGGAATTAGGGAGGCGACCATGTAATCATACTGAGATGAACACAAAGGAGCGAACTTTCCTTCGTATCAGCCACCAGGGATGAGGAATAATTGTATTATCATGACTGGAATGCGGATGTCACCCTTATTCCCGCCATTTGTATCCAGAAGATCAACATCGTCAAGACCGTCTGCTTGCTAGAAATGCTTTCAGCTGGGTTTGTAGTTATGCCGTTCATGTGGATGGCTACACTGTAAGTTATCGACTTCGAGAACGTCCTCAAGTGAGAGTGACTGAAAGTTGAAGTGAAAGGTCTAATATCAGTTACAATATGGTCAGTTTCATCTTACATGATATAGGTGGAAGTTAGCCGCGACGGCAGCTCACAAATCGATAATCCTGGGGCAAAACCGTTATACACATCTCACGCCACTTGTAGAGGCTGAATGAGAGTTGGTTAAGCTTAAAGGAAAACCTGAGACTACAACATACCACATGGAGCAGGCAATAAATGTAGGTAGCTTTGCATTATTCACGCAATTGGGAGCACATAACAGCATAAAACACAGAAATTCGTCATTGGGCCAGCTTATGATACGAAAAATCTTTATTTTGATATTCAAAGTCAAGAACAATTCATGTGAGTAATGCTATTGACGAAAGTCATCGTTACAGAGGCTGCACCAGACATACATAAGCATCCCTCAGTTCCATATTCCCTTTTTCATCACGGCAGATGTGCAACGCTAGTTAATTAAGATCCCGAACCCTGTCATATCCTTGCCTCACCAGAGTTGGATATATGTATACAAGAGTTCCGTTGGCTAGACTGATGGCGCCTGAAGATTTGACCGTTTATCTCATTATTAATGCAATCTTCCGTAAAGACCACTTTACATGTTGGCAAAGAGAGCAGCACCACCCATAAGAGCACCCATAGCGACGGCAGCAGTAGGCATGGCACCAGCGTTGTCGCCAGTGGCGCTGCTGGCGGCAGCACCAGCACTGCTCTCAATAGCACCCTGCTTAGAGGTGGCGGCAGCGATCTTGGACTCAATAGCCTCGCTGGCAGTACCAGTAGCAGTGGCGAGATCAGAGCTGAGAGAAGCAATCTGGTCGTCAATGGCGCTGGAGGCACTTGCAAGAGCGCTGGTCACGCTGGCGAGGGCACTGGTGTCGACAGTGTTGGATCCGGTCTCGCTCTCGGTCTCTGCAGAATCGGTGGCGGTGGAAGCATCAGTCACGGTTGTAGAAGCACCAGTCTCGGTGGCGGTGCTGATGCGAGAAGAGGCATCGCCGACGCGAGAAGAGACCTCGTCACCGACGCGGGTAGAGACATCCTCAATGATAGAGGAGGCATCACCAATTCGGGAGGAAACATCGCCAATGATAGAGGAGACCTCGTCACCGCCAGGGATGGAGATAGACTGGGCCTGCATCATGTTAGCAAGGCGAGTCTGCGAACCTTGGGGGAACAGTGTATCATACCTGAGAGTAGGCAGCCAGGGCAGCGAGAAGAGTGACAGCGGAGTACTTCATGATGTTGGTGTTGTTGGTGAGAAGATTGGACTGAGAAGTGCTTGTTGTTGTTTTGGTGATGCGAAGGACTGATCTTGAATTGGTTGGCAGCGATGAATGAGAGGGAAGGAGAGAAAGAATAGAGAGTCTGGAAGTCAAGACCGTTTTATGGACACAGACTGAGACACTTAGACACGAACCATGCCATGCTATACCATGCCGTCCATCTTGGCTGACTGCATTGCACTGGGGCCCTTTGACGATGACTTCTATTCACACACCCCCTTCTCCCCGGACTGTCCGCCTTAGCTCCGGGCCTTGGCGATTCGTATGCTTGGAGAACGGTGGAGGCACGTCTATCCGTAGTTAGGTCATCGATCGATACAGCCAACAGCTCAGTCAGTCAACGGGACCAGAAACGGATCCGTATGTACCCAAATATTCGTGCATCGTGCTTCAGATTGATGTCAGTCAAGCTACTGCTGCCTCTCTGCCTCTCTGCCTCTGTACTAGTACCATACACTGTGCACCTTAGGTAGTGTAGATCTCGCCCAGTCCGAGCCGTCCGCTGGGACGCTTTCTGAATACGGCACCCAGAGCTTCCAGATGGGTATGTAGTGGCCTCAGCTGGCCCCTAGCTTACGTTATGCAAGGCGAAGGAAACACAGCATCCCACGTCTCAGCTCGCCCTAAACGAGACCGCCGGGAATAATACGGTACAGCAAGTATGTACTCAAACGGAGGTCGACCCCGTTTGCGCAGAGCTGAGCCTCAAGCTCACGCGGCATGTCTTGGGGTTTCAGGTATTAGGTACACTGACCTAGGTAGGTAGATACCAAGGTAGAGGTCATGAATGCAGCCTGGACAGGTCGTTACCCGATGCATTCGAATGTTGAGGCCAATGCATAAAAGATTTACCGAAACGACCAACTTTTGACATTCAAGCTCATGAGTACTCCGTACCTGCATAATATTCCGTGACCAGGGTTTCAGTGCCGTTCTCCGAGTTGTAACAGAAAAACAGGAAAATGAGCAGCGATGGATATCGAAATGAAAAACCTGGAACCAAGAAATGGGAGGCAACAGCTGCCTCGGACGGGTATTTCTTGGCTACCAGGTGTACTGCACCCTGTACTGCACCCTGTACTGCAAGTACATACCCAGTGACCGACTGCAAATCCTCCATCATCATTCATCACGATCTCGCGCATGTGCTGTAACAGGCGTGTTCATAGCGTTAGAGGTCCTGGCTAGTGCAGCTAGCTACTGTACAGACTGCACGCTTCAAATATGCATCCGGGGGGGACGCCAAGACGAGACGGAGCCAAGATTTGCGATTGGGGTTAACAAACTTGGGTTGCCTTGGTCGAAAGCAAGAAAATTGTTAGAGCCAGCTCCATTTGACGAAGCCGACTTGTTCTGACGTTATAGACGAAAAACAGAAGTGGGTACTGACTGAATTGAGTTGCGGATACGTCAGCCACGGTCGCCACAGCATCGGCTCTACCACAGCCACGCCCACGTAAGACTACCTAAGGTACCTACTATTTTAGCACAAGGTAACTACAGTCTCAACTACAAGTATTCTTTCAGAGAGTGTTAGTTTGGTGTCCTCCACTGTCTAAAAAGATGAAAGCGCCGGCATCGCCTTGTCCCCTTTTCTCAGGATCCTGCAGTCAATCCTGCCGCTGTTCTTCGCCTTGCCCACTGCCAATGCCAATGCTGATGCTAATGGATGCTAATGGACCTCTATCGCGTAATTTTAGGTGGTTATTTGCGTCACGGTGGGCCTTTTGGGATGGAATCATGGAAGCTCCACACTTTGTTTGCTGGCTTCTCTTCTTGTTACGGTTGAACCAGGTCCAACACGAGCCCTATATGTACGGCAGTCTGCATGGGCCACTAACAAGGTCTTTTCATTGGTAAGCCAGGACCTCATACAGTATCTGTTCCCGTGATATTGATCCTTCATCAGAAGAACTGTGACCCTGTAGACAGACATTGGGTTCGAACATGATCGAAATTATGGATGGAATTACCTAAAAGACTGCTCTGTATACGAATGCATCCTGTTCCACGGAGTATAGTACAGTACAGTACGTACTGGTATATGCAACACGCCACCCTCCAACTCTGCATGGCGTTAAAAGGAAGCTTACTTCTCTGAAACAATGTTCAAGACATCCAATCAAACCTCGAACTATTTCCTGGAGAGAAACCTTGCGTTCCTGGTTTCTTTGCCTTCACTTCAGGAGTTGGTTGCCCCAGCCTCTTTCTTCTTCAGTACCTAAGGTATCCAGCTGAACCGCGGAAACCAGGAGGACTTGGAGTGAGACTTTATTAAGAAGTCCGCTAGTCATTGATGTTTGTTCGAGAAGCCCAAACGAGGCCTGAAGGAGTGTAGAGGATCGACTGACTGTCAATCCCCCAACAATACTGGTACGACAGTGGAAACACCCGATCTGGGGAGAATCAGACAAGGGAGCCCTTGGTTGTCTTGATCTCTTTTTTTAGTTGCTGACAATATCACAGCAATAGCTACCTTAACTTAAGGCTCATAACATGTATACACTCGATCAGGCATAACATGTCGACTGAGGATTAGCCCGACGATCCTGATTCCCTATCCGCATCCAAACCGACCAAAGTAGTATATAGATGGGAAACCTACAAGTACCACTCTTTGCTTGGGGCCTTTGCTCTTTTGTCTCAGGTAGTCAGGTACCTGAACGCGCGGCACGAGACACCTAGCCAGAAGAGCCATCAGTTTTTTAGCCTACAGCGCCTGATTTTGGTGTCACATCACACAAAGACCAAGCAATCAGCGATTGATGCAAGGGTTTGGTGTATCACTGCAGAATTGATCTGTTTTGCTTGCCGATTTGGACAGCATCGGTTCTGGTTCAAGCAACATCATGCACAGTCGGAGACTGGGTACACGCAACATGGACGGAGTCTGCACATATCTTAACTCTCCAGCTCTGTACGGATACAGCGCTGGACGAACCTCCAACACTTCTTGACTCTTCTCTACTGGCCTGATCCAATCTGAGAGCTTCCCCTGTCGTGGCCGGCTTGGCTCAACGCCACACACGCCCCCTCCAAGTCTCCACATCAACTCCATCTCTCCTCATCTTCAGTGCTCCATGATATGTATCCTGTTGCCATAACCCCGGCTTGGCACCTTGGATCGACATTTCGACATTCTACTGCCTTGCTCGACAGTCTTGGCCAATGCTAGCCAAGACTATACCGAGCATGGTCTGCCAATAACTCAAGCAGCTTTTTCAGCCTCGCTTCTCACGCTGTAGCCGACACCGCTTCTCATTGAGATTCAATGCAATAAAAATATTTGTGGACTGATCAAAGTATGGCTCAATGTCCGTTCAAGTATGGCATGGTTTAAACGAAATATGTCGTTTCGATCGCCATTGGGATTGAGGTTCTGCCCACAAGCGAAAGAGGCAAGCCCAAGTCCATTTGCTTCTATGTATTCAAAGTGACATATACGTACAAGTGGTGTGGAAACAACGAGGAATTCCGGTGGATTGCCTGCACCATCGCCTTCGTGTCTTCAGTGCTTATGCAGTCTGGAATCTGGCGAGTGTGTCAACGGCTTGCTAACACCCAAGGGCATTCGGATCTGCGATCCCTCTCATTTAGGCATGCCCTTCTTTAGCTCTTCCACTATCTCAGCCGCTTCCAATGCACTACGGGCCTCAAAGTCATATCGTTTACTCTCAGTTGCTTTATACACAACAAGCTGTGCGCGGCATTGTTAGAATGGTTCCCAAAGCCCAAAGAACAGTAAACTCTCACCTTGACATTCGTAGGATGTTTCCGGAGGACTTTGCACCCAACCACGTTACTAAAGTGCACCGTTGTTGTCTTGCCTGACCCGTCATGCAATGCCTTACCGCCAGACGCTGGCATGATATGAATGTACTCGCCGTCGATCACGAGAATGCGTTCGCTCATGCCAACGATGCGCATGGGCTGTTTGCGCCAGACAGTGTACTTTTTGTAGCTGGCGTTGCTGAGCTCATCTTGCTTCAGCGATTCTCGCGCCAATGGATGGCTTCCGACCATTGGCGTTTGTGACTTCTTGCTGCGTTTCTGCATGGCCTGTTCGGCCAAAGGCAGCATCTTCGGGGACGAACTGCCCGGCGAGCCGGTGATCGTCAACGGACCATCTGTTGCAAATCGTCGCCTGTACAATTCCAAGTCTGAGACATTCCCAATGGACGAAACTGGCCGGTCTAGCATGACTACCGCTCCTGATCCAGGAAGCTTAAGAACATGGTTGGCCTTATCTAACTGTCTCTTTCGGCATACCATGTCCAGCACCTCAGCCAAGTAAGTATCAGTCATCACATCTAGTGTCACCATTTGACCCGGTGCGACATCTGATGACATGATATGAATCCGAAGCAGCTTTTGCTGCCCGCGGGACGTATTGGGAGCTGCAGCAGGTGCCTGAGGTATGTCTGCTGGGGGAGCGTTCGACCGATATGTCGTTGTGACGATAGGATTTTGTCGCGGACGTTCCGAAAGGAACGGGTTAATAGCCGTCCCTGGAGTGCCTCGGGGAGTTGCGTCCGCGTCTGGCTCCGTAGGAGTGAGAGGAACCCCGCCGCCGCTATCCTGCGAAGTTGCTGGCTCTTCTTCTTCGTCTTCTTGTGGGGTGAGTGACTTATTCTCAAGGTACTCCTCCTCTGAAGCTTCTGCCAACGCAAAGTCGTCATAAGCAGTTGAATTGGATCGCATGCGGCCTCCACCGCGCGCAGCAGCATTGTTAACCGTAGTAAAAGATGTCAACGGCTTCGTTCTTTCAAAGGGGGGGAAATCGTCGTCAACTTCACCACCTTCTTCCACCATACGTAGAGTCCACCAGTTAATATTGAGCTTGCCCTTGGGCAACGGAGGTTCGAGTTTCTCCTCATTGTATCGGTATAAACTCAAGCCGATGAGGTCTGCAACCGTCACCACCCGCTCGGCACCTTGTCCGTCGTGAACACGTGGGCGGATAAGCACCTGGAATGGCTTGCTGGGTGTTTTTGAGAAAGGTGCATATATACGCACAGCAATAGAACCTTGCGTTCCCTGCCCGCTGAAATGGGCGAACTTCTGGAAGGGAATAGACGATTTCTTGTCCTTGGCTTTTAGGGCGGCTGACAGCAGACTCTTGGGCTGGGCGACGCTCAAAGGTCTGATCATGCTCATCGGCCTAGGAGGTGGTAATGCTCCGAGGACAATGGGGTGCGCCGGCGGTTTGGATTTGCGAATAGTAGACTGGCGTACAAAGTTCTTGGGGGGTGTTCCAACAACCTGGCGGGTGGGAGAAGCATTGATGGCGTTTTCGACGCCATCAAGAATCGATGCCGAGTCTATACTCTCGGCGTAGTTATCAGATAAGTCGGAAGCCTCATCGGAATCTTCCTCTTCCTCTGGCAAGAGAGATGTGTCCGCTCGTTGAATACCGGGCGAGGGTTCCTCTAGAATTCTAGCCTGCAGCTTCGCAGCCCTTGCTGCAGCGCGAGCAGCTTCTCGATGCCTCTGGACTGTCGGGATATCGGTCTCGTTTTCGGATGATATCTCGCTGCTGGTGACTGTGTCTCTCCGGGGCCTCTCCTGCACTGTTATCAAAGCAGACTGTGAGCCTCGACGAGGCGCCCTTGGTGAGACAGCCCCGACTTGCCTCAAGTTGGTGTTCTGTAGTGGTGATGAGCCCGCCCTGTGTCTGACCGGCATTTTTGCAAACTTGATCTGTTGCGCAGCCCGCTGGTCCGTGTCGTCGTCGCTCTCGTCGCTCAAGTCACTACTGTCCTCTTCCTCCATCTGCTCGCGACGCCTGCGCCGTCTGGTAGCCATTCCTGGGCCCATAGTATCCGAACCGCCCGCAGTGAGCATACCGCCATCTTCTTCCCCATCTTCGAGTGTGAGGCCAGCCTGTTTTGGTGCTTGGAAGTACTCGGAGGCAATCGCAGTAGGAATCGGAGGTGAATGCGTCCGCTTGTGGTGGGACGAATTCGGCCGCCAGCCAGCGGCTTTAAAGGGAGCCGAGTTTATGAAGCCATCGTTGACGTTTAGGAGTCGCTCTCCAACACCGTCTGCGATCTCATCAAGGTAGCTTGTGCGAAGCTGGTAGGAGACGAGTCTGGACGGGACGTCAGCCTGTGAATCTGTGTAAAGCCATTACCGAAGACATGATCGCACTCTTCAAGTTGTATGACGGACATAGTCGCGACTAATTATACGTGATCGCTTCACCCTGTGAAGTCAAGAGATTCCTGAGAGCCGAGAAACTGCTTCAACATGTTTAACACTGCCCCGAACCGTGAGTTGTGAGTTGTCAGGATATCGAGAAGCTAAAGCAGGGACTGTATCATCGCTGTAACTGCTAGAGCACGAGTTGAACAGTGGGGTAGTTTAGGGAGCACCTACAGGTACCTAGACACCCTGACACCTTATCTGAACTCACCTTACCCTTGAGTGTGGAGCACAGCCTCGTCAAGATGTGGCTGCATTTCATGCTAGAAGTGGAACCTTTCAACTTCATGTCGCGATTCTTTCGTACTTTCACTATCACACCAACTAACTAATTGAATAATCGACCGCCATGGGCCTTGTCGACTATTCCGACTCGGAGGGCTCAGGCTCCGAAGCCGAAGTTCAAGCTCCTGTCAAATCAGTCCCCAAATCATCTGCGTCTTCCAAAAAGCCTTTCCAAAAGGTTGTCGATAGATCCAACCCTGGCAAAATCGTTGTCAGCCTCCCTCAGCTCGCCAACGATAAACCGAAAGCCGAAGAACCTCCAGAAAAACGGACCAAGACTGCCGGTGGCGGTAGGTTCTCCGGCTTCAACTCGTTTCTACCAGCACCCAAGAACGCGAACAAGCCCAAGCCAGTGGCGTCGAGCAGTTCGACAACGAGACCAAGCTTTCAGTTCAAGACTAGCGCAGCTCCAGGATTCAGTAGAGAAGCAGGAGGCGATCTGAACAATTCAGGTGACAATGCAGACGGCATGAGCCTACCGACACCGAAGACTGCCGCGCAACCACATATACCTGAAGGACAAAAACCAGCAGACGAGGTCAAGTTGGTGGGCAAACCATTGATGTTCAAGCCTCTGTCTGTGGCAAGGAACCCCCAGAAGAAGAAGAAACTGAACTCAGGGCTGGCAAAACCAGCGCCGGCTCCCACAGATGAACAGGCTCCGTTGAAACCGGTTGAGGCAACACCAGAGGCCACGCCAGCCGTTCGCAAGAAGGTGTCGCTGTTCTCTTTGCACACAGAAGAGCCTTCGGAACCTGCAGAAAAGAGTTCCTCAGGGACTTACGAACCAATGTTTGCGACAGCAGAAAGCTCATTGGCCTATGACGAAGGCGCATATGGCGACTATGCCAGCCATGCGCAAGCAGGTCCATCTGCAACAACGCTACCAGGCTCTGAGTCCCTTGATACAGTAGTCGAGGACCTAAACCTTACTGCCGCTCAACGAAGAGAACTCTTTGGCCGCAATGGCATGGGCAACCAAGCAGCCAAGAAAGTTATCAATTTCAACATGGATAAGGAATACAGACACAACGAAGAGATTCGGGCCGCAGGAGAGGAACAGAGTCACAACCCTGTGCGCGCGATCCAAGGAGGTGGAAAGCACAGCTTGCGCCAGTTGGTACAGAATGCACAGAGCCAGCGTGAAGCTCTTGAGGATAGTTTTGCCAAGGGGAAGAATAACCGAAAGGAGGCAGGGAGCAAGTACGGATGGTAGTGATGACAATGATACCCATATTCGTTCAATATATTCAAGAATGGTACTCTCTATCGCCCCCCATTTTCGTCCAGCATATTTACTCCACAAACATACGCCATCCTCTATAGTGCTGAGGTCTAATATGCCAGCTAATAACAAAGCATACGCGCAATCGAACAAAAGGGGTGTCTTTGAAGCCAAAACGCTCGCCATGCAACCGAAAAAATAAAGAACAAATCAGAACCAATAAGCCTACAATATCAAAAGATCTCAACTCCGGCCTTGCGACCACTCTGGAAGGCATTGTCTGCCATCATGAAGCCCCATTCTCCTCGCGTTGTGGGCGAAATATCGTCATAGTCATGGGGCGTTAACGGTCCAAATCTTGGTGATGCTGGACTCATGATCGTTGTTGGCGTGAGGGGACTGAAAGCGCTTCGATTGATGGGACCAGCGGTTAAGATTTGGTCTATCGTTGAAGGTGGCTCCCATTGTTGCATTGTGAAATACATTTGATCTGTCGGTCGTGCCGTGCGGTCGCCGTCTTCCTCCTCTTCTACTTCGGTCTGGGTTGGTGCTTGCGCTTGAGCTTGAGCCTGAGCCTGAGCTTGGGCTGGAACCGAAACTGGAGCTGGGACTTGAATCTTCTTGGGCTTCGGTTTCAGAATGGGCCCCGGAGTGAAATTTGTCTGGAGTTTGAGCAGAGGCTTGGGCGAGGGCGTCTTTCCTTTGGAGACAGCCAGGCCTACCGTGGCCTCCTCAGCCTCTTCTTCCTTGTATCTCTCTTGCGAGTCGCTGATAGGTTTTATGGCTGGCTCCGCAAAGCTAGTAAGACCCGAGATACCACCATACTGCTCTGGCCCTCCATATGCCCGCCTATACATACGATCAAGGTCCACAAGTGCCCAATTAGACACACTCAGCCAGTCATACGATCGGAGGATGGCGGTTTTCGAAACCTTTGCACCATTGGTAGCCAGGATGATACGTCGGAGTTCGTCAACGGCGTCTTCGAGACGGAGGTGGGATTTCGTTTTGGAATAGCTGGACAAGGCACTCTTGAGACTGTACAATCTATCGAGTGATAGAACTGTGAGGCCTTCGGAGCAGAAAAGGACTTCGTTCTGGATGATGGAGCTATGGATGAGCTGGTTGGTGAGCCCGCAAGAGGAAGCTCTCACAGCAGGTGATAGCCACTCAGTGCTTTGGCGAGTTAGTTATGTTCTATGGAGAACCGAGCCGAGGACTCTTACCCTATCGCGAACTTCTTCTCCGTCTTGCTCAGAATTGAATTGAGGATCTTTTCGGACCTAGGGTGGAGCTCATTGGTGTGGATAAGTCGCATACCGAAGCCTGACGAAGCGCTCATCATTGAGCTCATGGTATCGGTGGTGGTCGATGATGCGGTACAAGGTGTCATGGGAGGAGGAGACATTGGCGTGGATGGTGAAAGAGGCCATCTGAACCGAGGGCTGGAGGCTTCGAGCGGGGGGACCTGACCGGGTGAAGACAAAGCACTCCGTGGAGAATTCATCGACCTCAGGGATGTTGAAGAACCAGTCCTCACCAGCGATTTGAGCCTGGAGACAGGACCTTGAGAGAGGTTCAAGCGAAGACCAGGAGACAGTGGTGAAGGAGTCGTCGGAGTCAGCAGACCCTTGGGGGGCACAACAGAAGGGAGTTGATAATCCCGACGGGCTACAACAAGCGTGATATGCTGCGACTTGCGGGCCAGACGCGAAGATACATGCTCGAGAGCCGGTGCCAGATGAGGAGGCAGGTGATGAGCATCGAGGATTGAGGTACCAGCCTCGAGGGGTGACGAGATCCTATCCTTGAGCGACATTTTGAAGTTGTGAGGTCGTGCTTCAGTAAAGAGGACGACTTGACCTGCCTGGCCTGAACTGAACTGATCTGGCAAAGAACGAGGAAACCCAACAGGCGACGAGGTACACTGAGAAGAGAGAAACGAAAAGAAGAGAAGAGAGATAAGAAGGAAGATATAACAAGGTGACCGAACCGAGCAAAAAGCCGCACAGCAGCTGTGATATCCTCTCAAACTTGATGATGGGTATTGTGAACCCGTCGTCGTCGTGATCCTGCGTCAGAAAAGTTTCAAGAGCAGAGAGAAACAAGTGGACGAAACGAGTATTAAAAGAGATGACCGCGTCCGAGCTTATTCTTCCCCGGACATGCTCTATCTAAAAAAAGAACGAAAGGCAGCTTGTTTATGTTTCACCATCCAGCTACTTTTCCCCTCCCCCTGGTGGCCTCCCACTGAGTGGCCCGCCTGATAACCTCGGTGAATGTGGGTGGACATGGGGGGAACTTGAAACGGAGGCGTGCCAAGATGAGTAAGGCTCTGTTGTCGTGAATTGGGGAAAAGGGGGAATTGCAGCATCAATCACTCGCAGTTGATCAGCAAATAAGCGGTGATTTACGGAGAGGATACCTTTGGTGGTTTACATCAAGATGCAGCCCCGCTGTGAGTGGCCAATGTGGTTTAGTTCAAGCGATCTCGGCGGCTAACGTGCATTAGTGGCAGCTCGGCTACTATTTTGAGCTGCTGGCGGGGTTGACAGAAGCGACTGTGATTGGCCAGATCTAGCCTTATACTTAATTTAGAAGGTCGTTGCGGCCTGGCAAGGCATGTGAGTGGCTGTATGCATGCATTCATGCATGTGAATGTGAGTGTGACGATGAACTCGCAGGTTTTGATCGAGCAGGGGATAGACTAATAACTGTCACTTGTACGTATAATAGTTTAATATTGATCATGTTTCTACTGACAAGCTCAACCGTCAACGGTCAGATCTCCATAATCTAGGTGACTATACTGTATCCGTACCCACCCACGTATCTACATATTCTTGCTTGTTCTAAAAACAGTCTCTTATCCTTGTCCATCAACACCACTCCCACGTTCTGTTCCTGCGTTTCCTCTCTACAATAACCTCGACACCAGATCGCTGCTCCTGATCTCGGCAGTCGGGGTATGACCCCGAACCAACAGTTCCCGTTTCCCGGGTCAAAATATCTCGATAGCTTGGTAGATACCAACACTCGATCCTTGACATCCTTCAGTGAATGTAGTAGCCCGATATGAGCAAAGAGCACATGTGTGAACAATATGTTCCAAGTTATCGTGAATCAAACCGAACCAAACTAAAACAAAACAAACCATCTCGCTTGAAACGCTTCAACCGCACAAGGACAAGCAGAAACACATCTCCAGATCAGAGCCTCGCTGTTTCATTTATAGAGACATGTTTCCAAACTTGCGAATTTTCGCATACCTGTGCGTTGCCATCGTAGCATTGGCGTGCTAAGTACGGAGTAAGGCTGGCCACCATTTTGGTCCGGTAGCTAAAGATAGCTTTTCAGCCAGCCGCCGGCCAGGCCTGTCGTTACCGTCACGACCTAGACCTTCAATACTTGGTTCAGAGCACCTACTCCCAGTCCAATTTGTGTGCGGAAATGGACAGGCAATAACTAGCATTCCCCCCCCCTCCGTCTGTCACTCGGCTTAGGTCTCCCGTCAATCAGAGGCTTTTCTCAAGTCGCTATTCATAGAACTACATGGCGCCAAACTCACTTCATCTAGCGGTAGCAGATACAACTCTGTTCTAATCTGGCTGTGAATTCATTTCAAGGTTACCGAGCACCAGGAGATGCTCCGCGGCTTATCGGATCATCTACCTGGTTATCATGATCATGTAGTCGTGTATTCGTTGACCCAGCAGACTATGTGTCAGCTGATGAGTCTCATACCGTCCTGGTTTTGAGGAACAGACTGGAAGCTCGTCGCTTTCTCTGCCTGTTTCAGCTATAACTCCCTCATCCTGTTCATCTTATTTTCCATGACGCCATCACTCCTTGCTATGCAAATTCGCCCCAGAAACACTCGCTTTTGCCTCGACACCATGACTGTACATTGATGTTATGAGCCTGATAAACCATCCATTGCCCACTTGTTCTTTAAGCTAGGGTCTAGTCGAAGCAAACCATAAATAAGAATTCACTCATCTTCCGCTGAACGCCTTTCCGTCATTGTCCGTGTACGCGTGTCCGTGTCCGTGTCCGTGTCCGTGTCCGTGTCTGTTGCAATGTTCTGGTTTCGAGCAACCGCAGTGGATCGTCTGAATTCCTTGGGAATAATCCCAACCTCATGACATCTGCTCCAGATCGTTTATTTCGTTCATTCCTGGAATATTCATCTCAACAATCTCATCAAGTTGTTCAGATGACCCGCAGGATCCTTCCCAGTCTTTGCCCAACGTCAGTCATCACCTCAAGTCTGTTATGATTGTGCTGGAGTCGCTGAGCGACTGTAACATACCGGACCCATCTTCCTCCAGTTCGTCAACAATGAGCCGGCGGAAGGGATTCAAAACATCTGTGAAACATGTGAGCCTTCTGGTCAACGATACTGGATAAAATTGCAGGGAATGTGACCTACCTTCCTGCAATGTGAGGAGTTCCACATCTAGCTCGGTTTGTGTATCCTCTGTTGTTGCCACCGTAGCTGCACACCCCTCAATTACCTTCAAGAACTTGTCTGCAATCTCCCGACTCATTTGAGCCCGTCTGCGCACATGGTGGTCCTTGAGATACTGGAGACAGATAACACCGGTCTGCTTCATCATCTGTCTGATTGAGACTTGATCATCCACGGTGACATCGTGGTCACTGGTTGCATCAGCATCAATCTTACCCAACTCGCAAACTAAAAAGTCATGTGTGCTCCGGCGCACTTGTTCTTCAGGGCTTGCGAGGAGAAAAGGTACCCATCTTGGGATGAGGTCACGGCTGAACGTGCGGATCGCCTTGCAAAATTCCCTGTCTTGTTGGCGGAGATCCAATGCTGTTCTGAAGAGCTGAACAAAATACACCCCCTCAGTGTTTTGAAGGCTTTTCGCTTGCATAGATACGTGCTCAATCATGTCTTTGGCGTTGCTGAGCTGTTCCGTGCTTTCGAGGTACGTGATGGAAGCCCGCAGAAACGGATCCATGGCCTGCGTTGAAGTCTCACCACGAATACATAGCTTCAAGGTCCCAAGTACTTTTTCATCCATACTGCTGTCCAGCCTTGTCAAGATTCTGATGATATTGTTGCTGCCTGCGTGTTCTTGATCGAGGGCCAGGAGTTTTTCAACAAACAAGCTGGTATAGGAACCGTTGGGACTGCTGTAAACAAGATCCACCTCTTCGGCTGTCCAGCTGAAGGCCTCAGCTGGGTTTGACACACGCTCTGTCGCGTCTTCGACATATTCGGTTCCTATTTGCGGCCTCATCTGACTCATCAAGTGGTTGACTAGTCTGATAATCGATACATACGAGGTAGGCTTTGTAGTATTGTTCCGCCTAATGACACTTGAGAGCATTCTGGCCCAGTTCCCGCTGAGTTCCTGGAGCGGGTCAGCAGAAATGATTCTGATAGCGCTGGCTAGGAAGTTCGCGGCCAAGATATATCCGGTTTCCCGATGACCCATATCAGCAAAGTCTAGAACAGCTCCGAAGTATTCGTCCCAGGCTCTAATGTGAATATGAAAGAATTTCCAAAGGTGTTGGAATATCATCATTACGCCGTCAATAACGGAGCGATGGGAAGCATCAGGTTCAGAGAGTGTCTCATCTCCGTCAGCATCATGAGCCAACTTGTATCGAATCTCTGGATCGTAAACATTAGGCAAAGCCGTCGAGATCTTCGTGACTGCAACCTTGAAAAGGTTCTTGATCTTGCTCCGTACTAGTTGATCTGTATTACGCTGCAAAAGCATGCGAAAAGCGCTCGGATGCTGATTGAAGTACTCATAGAACGAAAAAGCACACCGCTCGCATGATGTGACTGCATCTTGGATAGCCTTTTCGTATGAGAGAAAATCCGGAGTGTCCTTAGTCCTTGTGACAACCTGATCTAAATTACCAATGAGCGTTCGCATGGTAAGATCCTGAAGTCCATGCTCTTGACTACGCATAGCCATGAAGCTGTTGATACTCGAACTTTTTTCGCAGCTGCCAATGGATCTGCAGTGTTGATGTGACTGACGGAAGAGGGCTTGAACAAGCTTGACATTGCTCGGGTCGTAAATGCAATGGCGGCGGAGGATATTTGTATTCTCGTCTGAGAGATGATCCGCAAGGTGGTCTGGCACGTCAACACGAAGGGGTGCCGGAATGACAAGGGCCGGCACCTTTTCCTGTTCCGCGCGCAAGGATGAAGAACGCTGGTAAAACAGCATATAAGCGCTAAAATTCTTGTCGTACAGAATGCCGTTAGTATCATATATGGGACGGTTATCTGGACCTCCAAACGTGGAGTATTCCATCTGCGCAGGGTCCCATGGCGTTACTAAGTCATCGTTGAATTCCACCCACAAGGGCCGATTCCTTGAGGTGGGACGCTCGCGAATGTATGAGTAGTAGTGTCCAGATTCAGCGGTGCCTGCGTGAACAAGCACACCCACTAGTTCGAAGATGTCCTCCTCGATATCGGTCGTTGGGTTGCTGAGATGCCCAATGGTATATGGTCGCATATCAATTTTATCCGGAAAGGAGAAATAATCATTGATCTTGTTTCTCTGCAAGGTACGCAGGTTGAAATCAAACCTTTTCAAATGGAATATGACATTGTCGGGAACATCTTTGAGACAGGCCCTAAGAAAAATTAGCTACTATGAGGCATCACGCTGGGAGGGAGGCCAATACCTTTTCACCGCGTCAACATGTCGGTCGCATGTTGAGCATTTGTACTTGTTGTCTGGTTATTCGGTCAGCATCTCCTGTTTTCTTACTATAGGACTTTGCGTACCTCCTTCCATGACCTCGCCATCCACATATGCCTGGAGGCTTTCTGCTAATGTGCCCTTTCCCTTGATATCACACTGAATCGCAGAAAATGGCTCGAGTCGCTCCGAGATATGTTCGCACTCTTTTGACTTAACTTGCTGCACAAGCTGACCACCATAGAACGATTTCATGACCCGCTTTTCATCGTGGCCTGAAAGCTGAGTCTCCCAGCGATCAAGTAGTAGGTTGTAAAACTCGTCGACGTCCATCTGATTGTGAATGTCGATCAATGCGTCGTCGTATGTTTTGATGGAATGGACGAAATTTGACGGATCGACGAAGCGACGGTAGCTCTCCTGCATATGACCGAAAAGTTTCTGGGTGTATGATAGGAGTTGCTGGCTGTTTGCAGGATCGTCGATGCGGCAACCGAGGATGAAACGCCTGAAGGTAGTGTTCATGAAGAGTTGTGTCATCAAGGAGTTGAGATAACAAGTGTTGGATAAATTCAGCAGACCAGCATACCCACAAGGGGCTCGAAGAGCTCTGTTTCGGTCGAAATGGTAATTGAGATCGTAGATGTAGTGGTCGTCTGGACCTGGTGTCAGCATTCGCACTTTTACTAGAATATAGCACGTACCCTCTTCATCGTCGAAGAATGGAACTTGTTCCTCGAGAGCTTTCACAACCGCCACCATCTTCTTCTGGTCGTGCTTCACAAGAGTGAATAACACATCTGAAAGGTTCGCTCGAGTCTCTTCGTTGAGGATCACTTTGGGCACAGGCTGCCCACTTCGCAGGTCTTTAGGAGGGTATAGGTGCTTCCAAACAAGTGACATTGCGAGGTTACTGGGCCGGGTCAGCATATATTCTGGGACTCAAAGATGCAGCACAATACCTAGGAAGTGTCTTGGACTGTGCGACTGAGTTATCTAGCCTGAGACAAGTGTGCAACAGTAACGATAGACCTCTCGCGAGCGAATCTTCTATACTAGGTGGCCCAATGGTCTAATGATCATGCGGTCAGCTGTCTTGCTCAATATCGTTATGACAAGAGTGACTGAGCTTACCTCGGTTGTAGTATGCTCAAGAAGAAGTTGGCTAATTTGAGAGGCAAACTTCTCAATGTTCAAGCACCCAGGCGACCGACCGCTGATATTCGCAACGAGAAAATAAACCAACCTGAAGAGTTCTTCGCTCTGGCTGGGAAATTCAGTCGTTTGTCTGACCATGGCGCTGGTGACCTTCCAGAAATACCCCACTATTGAGGATTCATGGGATACAACTGATTTTTCACAGTCAGTCTCCCTAGTGAGAGTGGCAATACTCGTACTGGCAAAAAGCTCTTCAATTAGTTTCGCGGAAATTGATCTCATGTTCTGGCGGGAATCAATCAGTAGAAGACGATGCAGGGTATGGTTAAAGTCGGGGTTTGTGCTGAGTTCAGCCCAAAACTTGTCATCAAGCATGCTCAGCCGAAGACAGATCACAAGCGCTCCTGCTATGACCGGAGAAGAGACGTCACCAGGACAGTCTATGGCATAAGACAGCATTTTCACCAACCTGTTTGGGTCAGGAAGGGGGAGTCCCTGCGGCGGTACTGAACATTTGAGGTTGCCGATTCCTGTAACTTTGTTAGGCCGAATAACGTGTGTGTGATGAGTGAACATACTGTCAAGAAACTGCCTAAGGGTATGCAGTAAAGTCGACGCCAGCTTCAGCCGCAGGAATACCGAAGCACCATTGAATATGTCCTCGTCCGAGATTGCCTGTACGATGAAGGATATTGGTGTCCTGAGAGCCTCGGGAAGGATCACATGATCGGACCCTGGGCCAGTGGTCACACCATTGAGATGACCCATCAGTTGGCTAGGGAGGAGGGTCTCAGCATATTCGACCAACGCATGGACAGCGTAAAGAGATTTGAACGGCTGCCCTGAGGGAAAGATATCTTTATATGCCGTTGTTCCACTGCTGATCAACCTCATGATATGGCCATCTGTGGGCAGCTTGATGAGAAAGTAGTAAATCTGGAAAGGTCAGTCGAAGTCCCGATCGCCAACGTGCGGGTACTTGCCTCTTGTGCCAGTGCTTCATCCATGCTCAAATACTCCCACATCTCGTCAAAGTGTGCGGAAATCTCAATCTCTAGTGGTGAAGCGCCTGGCCTGACCCTGTTGGAGAGGGCGGGGCCACCCTCCTCACGTCTGACCAGTATAAGGCCATCATGCACGCATAGATCTTCTAGGGACCTACATATATCCTGCTCACTCGGCAGGAATGGTCGGCCTCGGTAGTATATCCGATAGTTCTCGAACCCAGTCTCTTGCCGCAAACTAGCGAGGAGCGAGGCTGCTGTGTTCGCCCTCCCAATGACAAGCGGCTTGATGTCAGTCTGCTGGTCCCCATCGAAGGACTGGTACTTCAGGCCCGCAGGATCTCCTTGGACCTCGTGAGAGGCTCGTGGGATCAGTGTTCGTAGATCAGGTGCGGCCAAGGATGGCTTCGACTGGTGGGCTTCAAGAATATAGCGGAGAAACTTCAACGAACGGGTGAAAATCCTTTCTTGCTGCTGTAGCTGCCGTAGAGTAATTGTGGTAACCACGACTTGGTCATCGCTGTTCGTGCCTTGGCTTGCATTTCTCAACTTCTGGGCAGCACTTTTCAGCTGCTCTAAGCATCGACTGGCTAGCTTCAGATGGACAGATTGTGCTCTCAGAGTTGGGATAGAGTTGAAAAGTCGACTGTCGATATAGACATCAACTGCGAGAGTTCGTATGGCCCTGTCTACTAGAGTCTCATCTTCGGCCTCGAGAACGAGGCGCCACAATTGTTCAATGCCACTCGTAGCAACTGCTTCGGGGTCATCGAGAGCAAGGCTAAGATCGTCGTTGAGGCGTGGGAGAATCTCAATTCTTAGAAACTCAAGCACGCCCTCACAGAAGTATTCGGACGAAAGGGCTGGAAGATGGTAGGTCAGACAAGCTCGAAGGAAAGAATTACCATTTTTGTGCTTGCGACGGACACTGTTCAAGATTTCCCAGCCCACCCGCCTATCACCTGGTGAAAGGGACATTGGCCCTACCAACATGTCCCATAGTTTGACACCAAGGTCCTCGGTGATTGACGGTGGCTCAAGCTGGATGAGGTTGGCAATGAACTCTCTCCGAGGTTGGTTGATAGAGCACGAGAGAACCGCCGGAATCCCTGCCGCCCTGCCAGCGCCAATAGCATGTTCCAACTCTTCAATTACGAGTCTTGTCAAGTCATGGTGTTCTACTAGCCAGCGCATCTCTTGGCTCATGTCCCTTGATTGTAATGTGATGAACAAACACCAAAGGCTCCCCAGGGTTGGTGCAGACTTATTTGCAAGGTCTTGAAGACAACCAAGGTAGATCTGTTGCTTCCCTTCATCATCTGGGCCGTACCTCAGGAGCTCTACGAATTTCTGCATTGCTGCTTGTTGGATGTCAGGATACATGACTTGCGATCCGGATGCGCAAACAGACGAATCCCTCAATAGACGCAGACATAAATTGTACGGTTGGATCAACAGAAGGCGCCCATTCGAACATTTTTCTGCGATATTCTTCATGACAGCCTCCCAGAGCATTCGGATGGCGGGCGTGAATGCGTCTATGGGAAGAGTTTGGAACTTCTCACAGAGAAGCAAAACCCCGTCGTCGTCAAAAAGGTGCGCGAATTGAATGACCATGCGGGCCAGAGCGTCAGCGGTACGGGGGTCTTGCCTGGAAGTAATGCCCTCCCAAAACCTATCGATATGCGTCCTTCGATACCTTCTCGTCACAATAATGAAGCCAATGATATTAGCACCCTCAACAATAATTTCAGGATGGCAGTTGGCGCCTAGTAGATAGTCGATGAATTCGGTCCGGATCAGGTATTCCGCAATGTGTTCGACATAATGGCCCCCGTCTTCGGCTTTGCTGTCGCAATGCTTTTTCCAGAAGCCAATAAGCTCTTTGCACATTTGTGTCATGCCTTGAAATCGAAGTTGCATTTGACTTGACTTGATTAGTTTGATCAAGAACTGAAAGCGGTATTCATAGGAAATCGCTTCAGCAGTGTATCTGAGAGGCACTGCTGGAAACTCCGTGCGGTGCCGTTCCAACATGAGAGTTGCATCTGCGTGATCACCCTTGAGAGCTATGTTGATCATATTTGACAAAGCTTGAACGATCACAAGAACACTGTCTGCGGCGAGATGCGTCGGACTCTTGTCAATCATGATGCCCAATCTTTCGTGTATCAGATCGAGCAACGTGTGACCTATCAGAAGTTTCTGTTTGCTTTTGGAAGCAATTTCGGGAGTACCAATGTTACAGGAATCCTCCATGATATCTGAGGCGACTAAGCATATAGGTGCCAGGTCATTAGTCAACCGAGGATATGTAGGGATAATTTGGAGCAATGCTCTTGTCAGTTGGAGAAGGCGACTAAGGCTCCCGCCTGGGCTGTCCTGGTATGCCTTCAGAAAGGTCGTGGACAAGGCCCCAAAATGCTGATACTGATCATCACTTAACAATAGCGGGTTGATGATTGAGTGGAGGTTCTGAAGGTAGCATGGGCAGAAAAGTTCGACAGTCTGCTGTCCCCGGCCTCCCTGTTCTGCTATGAACTCTTTGGTCGTGTGAATATCCTGATTGACGAACCATGCTGACAACCTGGCGTAGTCTAAAAAGATGGCCTTGGTATGATGCCGTAGCACATCATCTGCTAGAAACGGAGGCCTGTGCAACGTTAGTCTCGGTACACAGGAGCATGCGTGATGGGCTTACTTGTGAGCAGCCATAGTGGTAATAATGCGTGGGAATGTCACCCAGAAAACAAGGTTAAGACGACATGAATCGACTACCAATTGCTGATTGGCAGTAGTGATGTAATCAATATACCGCCCAAGCCATTGTTGGAGTTTGTAGATGACTCCTGCATCGATCGACGATTCTATACTGTTAGTATCTAGACCCCCTAGGGAAAGGAGAATGCGTCTTACGAGTTTCAATGTAATTGCAGAGACGCACCACCATTCCCTCCAGTGTCTCTGTGGGTTCTCTGAAAGGAAATTCGTTGATGGGATCGATCATGACAGAATCATCATCGACTATTGAAACCCCAATGCTCTGATGATCAGAAGCCATATCATCGTCCGACTGCACAGTGATAACTTCGATGGGAGGGCTTGCTGAATGCGAGAAGCTGGACCGTGGAGTACCGAGATTCTGGGGAGGTGGCACCATAGCGACTTCAGCATCCTCGACGCTCTCTTTGACTTGGTCCTTGAAGGCATTAGCCGTAGTCTCAGCCGCAACTGACTGGGCCATGTTCGGTGGAGGAGGTGGTGAGGAAGTTGAGTCGTTCTCGGGCGCATTTCTCAGGTTAAGAGTAGCCATGCTCGATGGCGGCTCTGTTAATGGGTCGCAAACAGGAGACCCTGTATCTGAAGTCTTCGGCGCGACCGTGTCTGGTTGAGAGTAGACAGTTGTCGAGCCAGGTTGAGGCAAGACAGGTTCAGTGTCAAGAGTGGCGGAGCGAGAAGAGTCGTGACCAGGATTCACTGTGCTGTGAGAATTGGTAGGAGACCCGGAGAGCGAGGTTCGTTGGCGCTTGCGAGATGATATGTTACTGTCATCAAAGGGATTCGGCCGGGTCGAGCTCGCTTCAGCGGAGGCAGCACGATCTGGGAGGGCGGGAGATCTCGAGGCTGGATCCATCGGAATCGTAGGAAGAGGCCAACGGGGACAAAGCGTGGAGGTGCAGAGACGTCACACCGTCGCGAAAGACGCCCCGGCGATAGCTGCACAAAATTAACATGTGGGTTTGATAGAAACTGTGAAATGTAGCGGGGCAAAGTAGCAAGATTCCCAAGCTCGAAGATATAGAAGTTTCGGAGAGGGAATCAGAGCCAAAGCACAAGTGTGGGGGGTAAGGGAGACGTGGGCAAATGTATGCGAATAAGAGATCCTGACGTTCAAGAACGGATGAAAGATGGTTGCCCAGAGGAATACTGTTTACACTTTGGGACTTGGATTGTGATGCGGATAAGAAAACAGGTGGATGGATTGGATGGATAGGATGGATAAGGCTTTTGAGATGGATCTGAGGATACCTAGGATTAGTAGGTAGGTAAGGTACCTAGGCACCTTAGTTCAGGCCGGGGGAGCATGGATTGGCAGTGCGCGCTCGCGGTTTGCTAGTGTGGATACCCCGCTATAACAGGAGCACTGGGGGTGCAGATAGTATAGCCCGACACCAGAGGAAGATGGGAAGGGTTTGAAAGGGAACGGGAAACATTCGTTTGAGAAAAATAGAAGGATAGGGATGTGTTTACTTGCCTTGTCAAGGACACTAGTACGAGACGGTAAATTTTGATACTCTCTTGTTGAATGAGAAGATTGTTGGAAGAAGACAGCCTTCTTTCTGATCTTGCAAATATGAGCGGGCATATATACCTTAGTCAGGTACCTATTGGAAGCTGTGGAGGTTTTTCAGGTAAGGTACAAAGTATGAAGAAGGAAGGGCGATAAGAGATAAGAGAAACCCTCACAGCCGCTGCTGGGTAAGGGATGAAAATGGTGCGTGCCGGAGCCTTGAAGCTTTCGGGGATTTCTAATGGAGGATCTCTCTGGTGCCGTCGAGCTACCTAAGATGTATGCTGGGTAGGTAGGTAGTCAGGTAGATCAAGATTTCCCTGGCGCCCGGTTGCCTTGCAGTTGTTTTTGGCACTGACAGTTGTTCCGCACAAACTTGAGATCCTTTTAGTGGGGAGCTCACTTCCAGACAGCTTGGGCGTGATGTCAGTTGCTGTCGGAGGGCGGGGTAAAAAGGTGTGAGGATAGTGCGATTACACCAAGGACGCGTTCTCGATTGGCTCCAAGGACGGTACTGTAGGTTAAGATACCAAGTTTGGCATTTATACCTACACTGCCGATTGATTCTCGAGGCCACAGCAGCATTCAACGGGGAAGTGTATATATATATGTATGGGTAAAATATTAATTAGTAACTCAATCAGAGATATATACCCAGCTACAGTGATTGCCAGCCAAGCCCTGCGAACACGTGAAGCGAAGACTTTAAATAAAATAAAACCTTGTACTCCGTACTCGAGGTCATTCACGCGAGAGTGGTCATGATAACGAGCGCGCGTCTTTGGGTGGGGCATCAAACATCCAACCAACTTTCAATCATGAATAAATGACGGCAGAAGCAACTTGGCCGAATCTGCGTCATTTATTGCTTTATTGACGGAGTATTTGGGCGTTGCAATTCGGGCGAAGTATACAGGTACTATAAGTAAATTTATTTGGAGGTCAAGTTCTTGTCTCAAGTTCAGTTCTACTCCAATCTGTGTGGTTGTTTGTCGACAACAATTCATGATGACCAACCATGCTTCGGCTATCTGCCTTAGGCTGCTTCATTTTCGATGCCTGCATGTTTCCTACCTACCTACCTATCAATTGCATCGATGCCTCAAGCAGTAGTGGCTTATTTTTCACACGTTTCAAAGGAGTTTGAATAAGGGGGTTATGGTAAGTAGGCAAGCTGTAATTTCACGATCCATCCACTTAATTGAATGTTGCCCATGGACTCTCATGCCTTTCCCAGCGTTTGTCTGCCTTAGTTGCCTCAGTAGTTGTGCAAGCCACATCGTCTATCCAATGTTTACCAAAGCCATTGATTTCATTGAGGCAATCTAACATCAACTCTTTGCAAGCTTGGTAAGTAAAGAGTCAACTCACAGCTGTCAGAGGCACCCATACTTTAGCCAAAATCCTTTCAATGACTGATCGCCATTCAGCTGGCCTTTTCAGAGTTTGTTCCTGCGGCTTATGACATGTAACCCGGCGCTAATAAGCAACTCCCCGTCAAAAATCCTGCCCCACATAATTCGTCCTTCTATTTTATTGTGAATAGCTGCAGCATTTTTTCAGGTTTCTCATGTCATTCTTGTAGCCACGCTGCCCTTCGCAGAACATCCAATTTTACATAGTAGCTTACAATTAGCGGGTTTATCGGAAGTCGCTTGTTGTTTGCAGTGTCTTTCACGTCACTGAGTGTCATCATGTTTGTTCCCAATTCCCAAGCCCCCCGTAAGAAGGTTGTGCACCAGCTTGACACTCCTTTCTCTACTGTCCCATGGTATGATAATCTCTCAAGTCTCTAGGCTCTTGATGTCTCACACGAATAGGCCCTCAATCTTGACAGAAGATCAAGACACCATCCTCGAATTGCTGTGCGAGTAAGTCAGCTTACAACCTGGCCAAGTCTTACAAATATCTTTCCCTGAAGGCCATGAAATCCAATACGGAGACTTTCTAACGCCCGTAGCCTCCTGAGCCCCATTGGGCAGTATCGCCAGACACAAATCAAGAAATCCAAGGGGAAACGTTCATCGCAAAAGGAGAAAGGGGCCAAGAAGACAGTCCCGGCTCCCGAACAACCTCCAGTGCCCCCAATGCCCGAGATAGAAGCCAGTATCGATGTCGGACTTAACTCTATTACTCGAAACCTGCAGTTGTATTCGCGACAAGAGACTGAATCAATGAGAGACGAATTCTACCGACAATATTCCATGGTCTTTGTAGCGCGGGGCGATCAAGCCTCAACATTCAACTGCCATTTCCCACAGATGATTGGGGCGGCATCTAGGATGACCAGTTCCGAAAGGAAAACCCGCCTGGTAGGCTTATCTAAACCATGCTCTGAACGCTTGAGTTCTTGTCTTGGAGTGCCAAGGGTCTCGTCCGTCGCTATTCGTATGGATGCCCCAGGAGCTGGAGCTTTGCAGGAGTTTGTTATGAAGAAAGTCGAGCCAATAGAAGCCTCGTGGCTTGATGTGTCTTCGGATGCACAATATCTTGCCCCAAAGATTAATGCCATAGAAACAACGGTGGGACCCAAGCGAACGCGGGTTGAATGAGGTGTAGGCAGATAACCCAAGCAGGGGGTTATGCATGTATCCTATAGAAATCCGAATTATCTCACTAGCCTCTATATCAGCTGTTTGTTGAACGGTATTGGTAGCTGCATAGTACTTAGTAGTGGAGGGTTTCAAACGTCAAAACCTTTCAGGGGTGCTTAAATAAAGTACCTACTTGTCCATAATGTAGTACAGGAAGGAGACATCCTTTGCGCATAGGTATTCTTCCTTTATCTTTGACTAGGTACTAACCTAGGTAAGGTACCTAGGCAAAGTTGTTAAGTAGTTCATGGCTGTGGAGTAGAGTGAGCAGTGTCAAGCAGGATACCGTCCCGTGGTCTTCAATTGTCACCGTACAACCCCCTAATCCAGCACCAGACGATCGTAAGGCTGCAGGTAACTCATGAGGGAGGTTTGCAGAAAGACGCAGAGTCACGTATAAAACAGAGACATTAAGTAGGTCCTCCTATTGCAGATAGACTTCATCCTCCTACGATATAACAGCGCCAAACCCTGCAGGTCCCGAGTGCATGAACATACACCAGCCAGGATAGCGCCAGGACAGAATCGTTTGTACCCCCCCTGGGAGAGAAATACAGCTTGAGCAACTGAGATTTCGTTGATAGATTTCTATTCAGTAGGGCAGCTACCTAGCGGACTCTTGGCTTGGCTGTATTGCAATACAGCACTATCCCCTAAGGACGATGCTACAGCGACTTCACTCAACTACCACTCCTCTGTAATGCTGCCTATAAGCAATCCTTCCGACTAAAACCATCCTGATAGGGGCACTGTCCCCTTCATTCACCAAATACCTCTGTGAATAAGGTAGCCACCCAATTGTGGCGGTTGCTGGGCGAGGTACTTCCATTTCTTTCTCTCTCCCTCCCCCACCCATCGCCCTCTTCTTTCCTCCTCCTTCACCACCAC